>NC_089843.1:46408519-46550227 GCF_035609145.1 Eleutherodactylus coqui | reverse complement strand
GAACCAATGGTTCTAATAGACGCAATTTTTTTTTTGCGCACATAGGTGCACACAAAAAACTCTTGTCTGACTGAGCCCTAAATGAGGAAAATTGGCTTCTACCTCATTGTTTTTTTTTGCCTTCCTTTCGATCAACATTGGTGGGTAATAGGCTGAACTGCATGGACATTTGTCCTTTTTTTTGGCCTTATTACTATGTTACTATGTAATATCAGAAAAGGAGCAGCATGAGGTGACCTGTGGTACATGTCTGTTCATTTAAACTTTGTAAAGTGTTCTTACCTAAAGGGGTTTTACGGGCACAAAATAGATGTGCTTTTTTTTTGCGTAGATAGGTGCGCGCGAAAAAACTCTGGTTTGACTGAGCCCTAAATGGGGAAAATTGGCTTCTACCTTATTGTTTTTTTTGCCATCCTTTGGATCAACATTGGGGTGTTATAGGGTGAACTGGATGGACATTTCTCTTTTTTTTCGGCCTTACTACTATGTTACTTGTAATACAAGAAATGGAGCACCATGAGATGATACAAGTCTGTTCATTTCATCTATGTAAAGGATTCTTACTTAAAGGGGTTTTACGGGTACACAATGGAAATTCTGAAAAAGCTGAAATCTTGGAGGTACAGCTAATTTGCGGCAACCTGTACTTTTAATCTGTCGCTCTGGTCCCTCTCCTTCATCTTGTGCAACCAGTGATCTGCTGCTGTGTTTACATGCGTCACCTCCATAGAAAAACACAGCAGCAGTCTGTTACTTACCACTCCCAGCATGCATAGAGCTTGTTTACTGGCCAGTGCTGTAGCTCCGCCCACAGCTTACAGGTCCTGCAACTTACCAGCACCAACCTCCCTCTCACTCAGAGTGCAGAGAAAGCTGCTGAAGCAGGCAGACAGGAGCTTCCGGCAATCTGAGCCGCACATAAGCAATACAGCACAGTGCTACCACTGTTGTCCTTCCATCATGCACTGCTCACAGGATGTTGGCGGTTATGGACAGGGGAGGGAGTAGGAAATGTGGACAAGATGTCAGAGGAAGTGGAGATATTTTTCCTCTTGGACCAACATTTTCCAAGACGTGTGGCACAAGAAAAAGTGTTTGAAAAAAGCCAGATTTCATGATACTCTGTTGGGAGATGTATATGCGGCCAGTTTAGGGTCTTGCTAGAATGTAGTGATAACGTATTGAGTTTGTATTGTAAGATACGGGATACCTTTCTATCTTGGTACAACCCCTTTATCATATGATTACAGGATGAGACTACAGAAGTCTATATGTAGCCTGTATACAGTATAGGGGGCCACATACTGTACATCTGCTCATGAGCTGTAGACAAATCTATGGAGGGATTTTATGAATCCAGACTTTACAAAGTTGCACATTTTTAATTTTAGACACATTAAAATATTACCAATGGTCAGAAAAGCCTCCATATCCTATAATTATAAGTGAGGAGTCACTTTTTTTAAGTGTTTAATTTACTGAAAAGAATTTTCTAATGTACTAGAAGAAATCATCTCAACAGCAGATGGAGCTGAAAGACTGCGAGCACCAAGATCCTCTCTTCTGTTATCTCATGGCCGCTGCCAAACGTTGTAACCAAATTTGTGTTATTAACAATAATAACTAAGTATTTCACATTTTATCTTTAGTCAACATCTCCAACACAGTGTCCTCTTGTTGGCCCTGGAGAAATCAAGTCTCAGTCTCTTTAAATATACACCAGTTCTAAGGCCTCCTTCCCACGAACGGATTTACGCCGCGTAAATTCGCGGCAAAAATCCGCTGCGTTGCCCCCTGCTATTAGGTTCTATTGAACCTAATAGCTCAATGCTCACGATGCGGAATTCCACCGCGGAATTTCGCACAGTGAAATCTCCCGTCCTCACCTGCAGCATGCTCTATTTGCCGCGGGTGTACGCACTGACGACTTCTATTGCAGTCAATAGAAGCCATCCATTCATGCTATCTCCCGCTGTAACACAGCGGAAGATAGCGTGAAAACGCTTTCCCGCCTACCGCCGCCGCGTCATATAACGCGGCCGGCGCGTCACGTGACACAGCCGGCCGCGTCATGTGACGCGGTGGGCGTGTCACATGACGCGACGGCGGTGGGCGGGGAAGCGTCTTCCCGCTATCTTCCGCTGGTAAGTATGGGGTCTCTGGGGGCGCCGTGACGGGCTTCACTGCGTAATATTCCGCGGCGGAGCCCGTCACGCTCTTGTGAAGCCGGCCTAAGTCTATCATCGGCCCTTTATATATCTCAGTATCTTTGACTTATTCTTGGTCTCTATGGCTACTCTCAGACTCTTTCACTATTAAGCAGGCTTAGCGCTACTGCATGGAAACTCAGAACATCTTTCAATGGTTAACGGTACTATTGTACCTTGATGCCACCGGAAGCTAGGGGTTTCACAGCCCTTCAATGGAGGAATACAATATGTTTTTAAGTAAAAATTAACATTTTTTAATAAATCATTTTTATATGCACATGTTTGAGGATTTATGTTAAGTACTACTACTTTATATAGGTTTGAGAACTATGGGGGTTGATTGAGTTAGCTTTTGATCTTGGTAATATATAAATTTAGGGGGCACATTTTTTCTTTTTAGTGTAAAAGTATTTATTTATTTATATACTCTCAATTAATTTGCATAACCTGTATAACAATCATGTTTTTAAGCCATCTAAATTATCACTAAATATATTTATATTCATTATGCTCCAGGGTAGAGATTAGTCTTTAAGCATTTTGCTAGCCCCACCCACATGATTATGCCCTTTGGTCTTGAAATCAATAACGGGTCTTGCTGCTAATTGAGTTGTGAACGATGCGGCCATTGATGACCACATGACGTGTCACATGATCGCAGTGACGCAGCGACACATGACCACAATCCGGGCATGTGACCACTATGACGCGGCAAAACGTGACCGTGATCACACAGAGACGGGAGGTCATGTGACCCCCGTAATGATGTCAGCACGTCTTCTGAAGGAGATTTTACACGAGGATGTTGGACTCCTCCCACACTGTGACGGGGGATGCGCCGTGTGATGTACACACTGACGGGAACACACCACCCTAAGGAGTTGTCTATTAGAAAGCTAGACCACGCCCACATTATGATGCGGGATGCTAGCATCAGCAGCCTTGCCCCCAAAGACGGCACCGTGCAGGAAAATGAGTGGATTACTGACTTTTCTTTTTTCTTTTTTGTATATATGTAGGTACATGTATCTGTATTGTTTGGCTTGAGAAAGGTCCCATTGTTTGGGCACTGAAACGCGTTGTCTTTTCTGAATTAAAGCACTGAAATTCATGCTAAGTGTACTTTTCGGTGAAAACTTTGGAGTCATCGCTTCAAGGTGGGGGATTCTGGATATCATACCCCCCCCCCTGCTAAGTAAGTGTTTGTTGGATGTTGAGCACAGACTACACATTGTATATTTTATACAGCACAGTATCCGGTAGCACAGGAATTTTTCCCTAAAAAAACATTGTTTTCTTCTCTTGGGGGTCCCTCTGTGCAAGAGAGACCCTTGATATATCCTGCAGCTCTCCCTATTCCTAAGGGATTGGATATTGGTGCCTGAAGGTTATCAAAAACGGACCTTGTGGCACACTTTATACCATTTATCAATGGAGGAATGCCCCTGTCACACATCTAGCTCCCAATTGACTGCCAATATCTCTCCTGTGCCCCCTCCCTCCTCTGTATGCCCCCTTCACCTGTGCCTCCTCCTATGTCCTGTCTGTCCCTCCTTCTCCTGTGCCCCTGTTTACCACTATTCCCCGTTCCCCCTTCCACTGTCTGTAACCCTCTTCCTCTGGTGCGGGGTTTAGGGGCAGTCTTTTCCCCGCTTTGCAGCTCCTGAGTGTCGGACCTAATTTCTGGCCCCCTCCTCCGCCACAGTTCTCACTTTCCCCGGGACTCCGGCAGCTGTGGACCGTAGTAGCAGCCCTGGATCCTGTGAATTTTCCCCATTGCATTGCGCAGTCCTTGGAGCCCCGAAGGCTCTGATCTTTGTCCCTGGTCATCGGCCACCACTGCAGGGAAATTTGAGATGAGATCGGACACGCGTTTGTGTCAGCCTGGAGGTCGGAGCATGGGACCGGCGGGAGCTGCCTGCTGGTCCTCTGCTCCATGACCACCACTGCCACTCTCTGGACACCTTGGTGGCCTGCTCCGGGGACAGTGATATCAGCTGCAGTGGCTCTAGTGATTGTAGCCTGTGCTGCAGGGTTAAGGGTAGGGGTAATTTTTGCTGTTAGGCTTAGATCATTACCTCTCAATGCTGCCATGTTACAGCTGTAGAGCTAATAATGTAAGCCTAACAGTAACAACGACCCCTAACCCTTACCCTGCAGCACAGGCGACAATCACTACAGACGCTGCTAGGACTTTTAAGGACCTTCAGCAATTCTCCCAATTGGGAGCCAGGGGCATGAAAGGGGCGTTCTACCATGCAAACCCTGTCAAACCTCTAGCTACCGGTGGCGTCAAGGTAAAATAGTACCATGGTTAACACTCACAGTCTTTACAGTGCAAAGCTCTCTCTCTGATTAATCACTTTTACAGGAGCCACTGCAGCCCAACCATCCAGATTGACCAAATGCTCCAGTTTCGGTAATTAGGCTCCAGGGATTCTCTCTCAGGTCAGATGGTCAGGCGGCTCCCAACAGTCTTTCAGGTTTTTCTCTCATGGCCAACAACTTCAGCACATTTCGCCTGACCTCACACTTTCTTGTTCACTTCACCACTACAGCAACACAACAGTGACTTGTATAGCACACAACACCTTCTATACCTAAACAGAAACCTTCCTGCGGATATGAAATGTTTTACCATTCATCCATCAGACATGTCCCATCTGGTGCTGCACACCTTCTAATGGCCACCAGGTCTGGGTTCTAGACCCCACATACAACATCCATGGGGTCACAACACAGACTGTCACATATATCTATCTGCATTGTTACTCACAGTTATTAGCAGCTGCATAAAAGCCATCAGTCACACAATATACAGTAATAACCCCAGCAGTTCCACAGTAATAATCCCTGCAGTATCTATCCTGTTATGTTACATACTACACATCACTCATTATGGCATTTCTATCACAAATATTAAATCATGGTATTTGTATAAATCATGGTATTTGTATAGCGCCAACTTATTACGCAGCGCTTTCAGGTAATTATTACTTAATTACCTCCCACCAAGCTGGGTTCTCATTTTACCAACCTCGGAAGGATGGAAGGCTGAGTCAACCTTAAGCCGGCTACCTGACGCATGTGGGGATCGAACTTGCAACCTTCAGGTCGTAGGCGAGAGCTTACACTCTGCACCACACGAGGCTCATAAAAGCATATAAAGTATTTATATCACCCTCTGGGTAAATATTAGCAGTATTTCCCTAAATTATCAGCAGCATCCTACATGATCTCTACAATTACATCCTAGTGACTAAAGCATTTATCCCACTACTCTAGGGAAATGGGTTTCAAGTAGCAAGAGTTTTATTATGTGATTGTTCCCAGCAAGAGAAACCACGTAATCTTGTAGATATGATACCTTTTAATGGCTAACAAAAATACATGATGTAATAATAGCGAGCTTGCGAACCAACGCAGGGTTCTTCTTCAGGCTTCTGGGTTGGATCTGAAGAGGCATGGATATTTATACATACTTATAACATACACACTTATGACAATGCACAGATATGGATGTGATTGGTTCGCACTTAAAAGGAATTCTGCAACAGCAAGCAAACTTTTTTTGTCTAGGCACTGATAGCGGAGTGAAAATTTTATGGTCCCTAAATTACTGTTGAAGGGGGGGAAAGGTCAGCAGGCTAGAATTGCTACAAGAGGTACACAGACGCTTTTAGCTAAACACTGATTAGGAAGTGAAAGTTTATGGTCCCTGAATTACTGTTGATGGGGGTCTTATCTGAGCAATAAATGTCTCACACCTCCCATTCACGCATAAATCCTGGGGAATAATTTAACCCAGTATTCAGCGTGTCAAAGGTTGTTATCAATTTATATTCCCAAATTCTTCTATGGTTTTGTGACTTGAAACCACCCTTAAATGTCAAAACTTTCATATCTCCTATGTCATGTCCACGGTTAGAGAAGTGCTCGGCCACAGGTAATTCTCTTTTTCTGTGTTCAATCGTGTGGCGATGAGACCTCATCTGGCTTTCAGTTTTTTTATATGATCTTTTGAGCACCAAAGCAAAAGTGCAATGGGGGTAATTACAATTATAAGAGTTGTGTATTGCAAAACTAAATTCTGACAAAAGCTAGCTGACCTTAAGATAGGTTTATAGAGATTTGGTAAGTGATGCTTTACTAAATTTAATGCTTAGTATCTGCTAATTGCTGAGCAATAGATACAGCCAGCTGTGCATTTCTGCTTCCCTGTTCTCTGTCGTACCCTGGTACCAGATGCATCTAACCCATGGCTGCTGCACTGAATGATTTGTTTTTCTAGGTTTTCTAATTACTTTTTCTCTATTTCTCTCCCAATGTGAAGCACCAATATGTCTGCGACCCTATCTAAGCTAACGAGATGTATCTCCAGAAAGACCCTCCGCCATGCCATACCGCACAATCCTATCCACCTTATTGTCGCGAAGTCCTGCGCAAGCGCCAACTGTCTCCCATTCGGTCAGATATTTGCCCTCTCCACACCCCAGTACATATAGGAATGGCCCAGTATCCATACTAGAGCTGGGCATTGATCTGCAAAACAAGAAGAAGCAAAAAATACTGCAAAACTTCACTAACATCAAACAATTGTTGCATCCTGCTGCCTTACCCACAGCCCACCATTCAATATTTTCTTCATAGTAAATGCTGCCTTACATAAGATTTATAACAACTCGATTCCCCTTTTTACCACTTCTGAATCCAGGTCCCAATTAGCCTCCTCTGTTGCCACATCAACCGGGAAGGAATGAGACCCGAAATAAGAAGTCCCAGGCTCATCAATGCCTTACAAAAAAATGTAATAAATTAAAATCTGGACAAAAAGGAACTGTCTGCATGACGTAGTAACAGTCCTGCAACTATACTTGAAAAACTTTTATAAAACAACAATTAACCAAACACATTCATGCTCCCTCCACCTGACCTAAAATGATCCTCCAACCTTTTCCCACCTGGTCCGTCTTGGAACAGCGGATCCACACCTCTAGACGATCTTCAAAAGGCATCACATCCTCTATACGCAAAGCACCTCCCATCTTTTTGCTGGGGGTAACCAACTACCTCAGTTATAATGCCCCAAGAAATGCCAAGGAAAACGGTATTTTAAATAATGACATCTCAAAGTCATCACAACACACATTTCCAGCACTACCTCCAATTGTTCCAACAATTTAAAAGATACGGGCCTACGTTTATCCGGTCGCCCATTCTCCTTCCGGAAACCTTTCAGGGTCTGGCCTTCTAAAAATTGTTTTGTCACGTCCTTCACCTCCTCTTATTTTAAAACTAAAAGCCAAACCCGCCATAAAGTGATTCACTTTAGCTACAGACCAGCCGACCATAGATGCGTTTCCCAGCCAAAAAAGTAAAAAAGGTAAAGCTCCCACCCTATCATCATCCAACCGTATGTCACCCAGGGAAAATACCCAACCTTCCAATTTCTGCCTAGCTGCCTCCTAAGCTGTTAAAGTTGCCGACACCAAAGATGTGAGAATCAGATGATTCGCTGCTAGTGACCAAGTTCCAAAGCCGTGGCGGGCAAATCCTTCCCTCCTCCTCTCTTCCAGAGCTAACAATCGCAATTGCTCCCACTGAAAGTGAGAGAGAGAATCTGCAATTGAATTTTTAACATCCAGTACATGTACCGCTACCACCCACACATTCAGTGACAATGCTTGTAACACCATATAGCAGAGTAAATTCACTTCTGGGGAAACAGGATGCTGTTAAGTTGTTAATGGCTAGAGATGAGCGAGCATACTCGTCCGAGCTTGATGCTCGTTTGAGTATTAGGGTGCTCAAGATGCTCGTTACTCGAGACGAGCACCACGCAGTACTCGTCTCGATTAAACGAGCACTGACCATTGAATTCTATGGAGCCGGCAATACAGCCGGCTCCATTGAAAGCAATGGGCTGCCGTCGATCGCGGGATGAATTGTCGGGAAGGGCTTAAATATATAAGCCCTTCCCTGCAATTCATCCAGAAATGTGTAAAAATAGAAAAAAAAATACTCACCTTGTCCCGGCAGAACGATGTTAGCCCATTGAATTCAATGGAGTCGGCAATACAGCTGGCTCCATTGAAAGCAATGGGCTGCCGGTGATCGTGGGATGAATTGTCGGGAAGGGCTTAAATATATAAGCCCTTCCCTGAAATTCATCCAGAAATGTGTAAAAATAATAAAAATATATACTCACCTGGTCTGGGCAGACGGAGTTCAGCGCGGCCGGCGGAAGTCCTCCTGAACTGCTCTGAACAGCTGTGAGTAGTATTCAGCAGCTGGGGATTTAAAATCCCTGCCTGCTGAATGAGCTGCCTCTGATTGGTCACAGTCTGACCAATCAGAGGCAGCTCTCACTCACACCCATTCATGAATACAGCCGGCTGTATTGCCGGCTCCATTGAATTCAATGGGCTAACATCGTTCTTCTCTGCCATAGCTGTTACAGCTGTGGCAGAGGAGAACGATCTTTATGCTGACAGTGCGGGGGGGGGGGGGGGTTCTCACTCTTGCCACTATTGTGGCTTATTAGTGGGACCTGGGAACTTGAGATTCAGCCCAACATGTAGCTCCTCGCCTGCCCTATCCGTTTCTGTGTCGTTCCCATCACTTTCTTGCATTTCCCAGATTTTCACAAATGAAAACCTTAGCGAGCATCGGCGATATACAAAAATGCTCGAGTCGCCCATTGACTTCAATGGGGTTCATTACTCGAAACGAACTCTCGAGCATCACTGAAAGTTCGACTCAAGTAACGAGCACCCGAGCATTTTGGTGCTCGCTCATCTCTATTAATGGCCTAAACAACCCAAACATTGTCACAATGTGTGAGGGTATATATATATATATATATATATATATATATATATATATATATATATATATATATATATGCCATATGTTCTTTATACTTTTATACCTATATGCAAGTTTTATTCAATTCCAAATGAGAAAAAAAACTTATATGTCGCCTTACATCAGATATTCCGAGGCTTTAGAAGGCTGAGAGAGATGTTCTAGAAATTCAGAGATGATACCGAACCAGACATGAAGGACGCGTGTACTTGGCCGTTTTCCCAGAAGCCCATATCAAGATGTTCCACTATGTACATAATTTTCACTGTCCCAGGCCGGAAATCCGGACTTCTTAGAATTGAGTGGGTGATTCTTTGCACTGGAGTTAATTAAATACGTGATTTTCTGTACAAGCCAGAGGCGCCTCACTGTCTAAGGCGGAAATCCGGACTTCCCATATATGGTTATGAGCCCATCACCCCCTGGTGGGGATGGGACAAAGGGTATAAGATCTCATGTAATCTGTAATAAAGCACGTCGGCACAGCCGCAGCCATGTCCCGTGTGAGAAACTATACCAGACCTCTGTGTGGTGTCTCTTCTTACCGCCGGCAACGGGGCAAGTGGGGTGGGCCTGATTGGTGCTGTACTTAGAATTTTATTACCCTGACAAATGGCGCAACCAACTGGGGCGACAAAGCCGGAGCTTACAATGCATTCCACCCGGATCCACGCCACTGAGAAGCCGTCCTGCTGCAAACCGAGCCTGATCAACTCACTTAAAACTCCAGGTAAGGCCAGCATATATTTATGTTGTGTTTTACACTGCGAGTCTTGCAGCAGGACTGACTATCTGTGGTTTGTGACCGGACGGGTTGGGTTAAGAGTTCTACACGGTAACTCGTGTGGGCTCCGGGTTTGCCGTCATGGACCACTGACCGTGATATGCGCACCAATGGCTCACCCAGAAACTAGTCTGTAGTCTATTTGTACTTTGAAGTTTTAACGTTTTAATAATAGTGGAGATTGTTGTATCTGCAGAAGTTTTTTTTCTCTCTTTCTTTTCATTTAATCTCATAAGAGAAGGGACCCTCAGTTTAGTTTAGTTAGTTGTTAATGGTTTAGCAGAGAGGGATGCATTTTGTGAGATAGGCTTCATAAGAGAAGGGACTCTCGGTCGGTTTGCCTTATATATGGGGCTAGCGATTTGATTTCAGAGAGATGCATTTTATGGGGCTGGTTCCATAAGGAGAAGGGACCCTCGGTTGTTCTGCCGGTATATAAGGGGCTGACAATTTGAAAATTAAGAGGGATGCATTCTATGGAGCGTGTTATTTTTATTGTTGTTGTTGTTCTAATATGCGTAAGATCTTATTAAAAAAGACAGAGCCCCTCAAGGGCTGCCGCCGTGTGGATGAATTTGTAGAATGTAAGAAAACTCTAATGAAAATGTGTGACACCGACCCACACGGCAGATTACAAAATGGTGTCTGGGAGGGAGGTCTTTAGGACCGAGAGGTGCCTTGGAAGATCAAGGTTTGCTAGAAGCAGAGAGACAGTCAGAGTAAGTTAGGTATGTACACATTATTTGTTTAAGAAAGTATCCGTAAGTGAAATATTGAAAAGTACAGTAAGTGATCAAGAGGGCGTCAGGAGAGTGTCTATTGAAGGTTATATTGGCAGTTAGGTAGGGGAGAGAAATAAGGGGAGCAGGCAAAGTCGATAAGAAAGTTACAATGCACATGATTTGTTGGCAAAGAAAGAAAGAAAATGTGTATAATACAAGATAGATAATAGATATGGATATATATGTGTGTGTATATATATATATATATATATATATATATGTATATACTGTATGTGCAAATAGTGCAAATAGTAAACTGAGCTTGCTTTTAGATGAGAAAGATTGTTGACATGTAGCTGCGAGTCTGTGTAAGCTTTCCAAGGTCGGAAGATAACAGCGAGAGAGAAAATGCAATAACAACCTTGGTTAATATCTTGGCTTGCTTACAATGAATTGAAATGAATTTAATTAGTTATACTGTCTTAGTAGGCAGGGAAATATAGCAATTTCTAATGCATATTCTTACTTATACAGGGGTTGAAAATGAAGAACATGTTGTGCTGTATTTATGAGTTCAAATGCAGGGCTGTTCAGTCAGTGAATGCATATTCAGAGATTTATTTTGAAAAGGTGGGGGCTTTCAGACTTCACTTTTTGTTCAGGGTCAAATACAGAGAAAGAAAGGCAGGGGGGTTGAAAAATACCCAGAGATTCTAAAACACTTCAGCGTTTAATGCAGCATATAATAGCTTCAGTAAATAAGAAATATAGAATATCTCAGTCACTCAGCAAACTTTTTTTTTTTCACATAATTTGTCAAAGATAGCGCTCATTCACAATCTCATCTCAATAGAATTATGTACTTTATAAAATAATAGCACTCACCTCAATGTTTTTCAACTGATGTATGTATGTTTGTCAAACTTTTTTTGTCCGTGCATCTGTGTGTACTGGTACACCTCCAAGGGGGGTGACGGAGCAAACTTGAGAGCATGGATGGATGAGAGTTAGTGACCCGTGTTTGGGCTGCGTGGAATGTGTGATGTGGATAATTGACTGGGGATAAAAGTCCTCCCCATGCATGGGACTTTGCTTGGTTGTGATGTGAATGCTTGGACTGTTAAGCTGAAATGGAGCTGAGAAGACGGACGCACGGAGCCAATATCGAAGGGGTGGAGCTAGATGATGTAATAGTACGTAGTAATGTTTCATCCCTCTTCTCGACAAGGGAGGGGGTGAGGATTTTGAGCAGCTAGTAAAAATTTTTGTTTTGTTTTTTTTTCTCCTGTCTGAAATTTGATAAGACTGCAGGCAGGAACAGATTAATAATGAATTCACTTAAAGGGATCTCACATTTCCAATATTAATAGATGTTTTGTAGATTATTCTGCCCCGATGTAACTCATGTCTGTTATTGGTGCTAACTTCTTACAGGCCTTATCTGCTTCCATCAAATCTTTTCACAATGTTATAATAACTTAAACCGGGTACTATTGTTCCAATTGAGTACCCTGGTTTAAAGGGGGGAGGAGAAGGCATAGGTGATCTAGGTATTGCAAGTCAGCCATTTTAGGTATTGCAAGTCAGCCATTTTAGGTATTGCAAATCAGCCATTTTTAAATTTTTTGCAAGCCATTTTTTAAATTTTTAAATTTTTTTGCAACAAGGTTCTGATCTTTTTGAAATAGAATATCAGCCTGATTGTCTAGCAGTGATGCAACAAGAAAATTTAAGTTTAAAAAAAGTTACTGAAAGCCCTTGTTAATAATGCATATTTTGAGTTGTTTTTTATAGATGGTACCAGGGTGATTGACGACTCCACACTGGATATGCAATGGTTACACAACAAGATGTCCTAAAAAGCAGAATGCCTCCGCATGTCGCAGTACAAGAAGCGGAACTAAAAGCCCTCGCTGAGGCGTGCAGAGTGGCCACAGGTAAGACGGCAAACATTTACACTGACTCCCGGTATGCATTTGGCATAGCTCATGATTAAGGCCCAACATGGAAGGCCAGACAGTTTTTTACCACAGCAGGACAGCCAATTAAGAATGGTGCAGCGGTGCAGTCTCATGGAGACCCTACTTCTACCTGACAAAGTGGAAAGCTCACACCAATTCCTACATCGGAGAAGCAAGAGGCAACGCCATCACAGACCACACAGCAAAGGCAGCGGCCCTCAAGCCGTGAAAGAAAGAAGAAAAGAAGAATTTAACAATAATTTTGGACTTTGACTACACTTGGACTTTGATAACAATTTTGGACTTTGATTTGAACTTGGACTTTGATAAAAATTTTGGACTTTGATATACTAAAGACTTTACAGTTATGAGCCAGCAAGGAAGAAAAGACAAATGGACTAAAAAGGGACGATGTATGGTGAACAGTCAACAGCACTTGCCCACCATGGTCCCTGTGCCCCATGATGGCCCAGCTGACGCACGGAAAGACGCACCTCTCAAAGCAGCAATGATGTCAACGCTTGAACGAGGACAGGTGGCTCCTTGGTTTTCTGTAGCTGCTGCATCATTTGTCCAATTTTGCATGATCTTTGCCGTAAGCAACAGGGCAGAAGTAAATTTGCCACATAACACTTGCCGGGGCCACTCTACCCATTTCAGGGATTGCAAATTGGCTACACTCAGCTCCTACTTGTTGGGAAGCATGAATATGTGCTTGTTGTTGATTTCTTTTCAGGTTGGAGACCTACCATGTTACCAAAGTAAATAAGCAGGTAACCGCACAGAAGCTCATGAATGAGGTAATCCGCAGATACGGGGCACCGGAAGTGATTGAGTCAAACAAAGGTACACACTTCACAGGTGAAATAATGCAACACATCATGTCTGTTTTTGGGTATATTCCAGGCTTTTCACACACCCTACCATCCGCGGAGTAGTGGGAAAGTAGATACAAAAGGCAATGGAGAAAATGGGCAAATCTTGAATTGAGTGTCTTCCAGTAGCTTTTCTTTTTCTTAGGAGGGTACATGCCACAGTATCAGAGTTTGGGGAATGATTTTCTTGTTAATTTTGTCATAGGCCTCTCCAAGGAATTGTCAATAATGCATTCTGCAGTCTCTGCTTTTCTCCCAGGTCCTACAGATGAGTGTCACAATCTGAAACCAGGTGACAGGGTCTATGTGAAAAAGTTTGAGAGAGAAACCCGGTTTAAAAGTCCCTACCAGATGTTGCTCACCACCCCAACTGCAGTCGAGCTCGAAGGAAAGCCCACTTGGATCCACACTTCGCACTGAAAGAACTAATGATCCTGCATATCCTTTACATGCTATAATGTGGTACAATTCCTCTAACACACAACTTTGGCTACTGTACACTAGCCCCCTGTTTCACAACAAATTAATACAATCAAATGTGCAATCAATAAGAGTACACTGAGGGTGAGAATCCAACACCGCATCGTGCTAAGAGAGAAGTTGACGCTCCAGGTGGTAACTTTGATCCACATGTATACATAGATGCAATAGGAGTGCCAAGGGGGGTGCCAGATTAATTTAATTCTAGAGATCATGTTTAGGCAGGTTTTGAGTCCTTATTTGCTTTTATCACTGTTAATAATAATGTAGATTAGATGAATTATATCTTTTACAATCAGCAGAGGTTTGTAAACTACACCAGAGATGCTTTACAAGGGTTAGCTGACCAGTTAGGGCCCACTGCATCCATGGCGTTCCAAAATAGAGTAGCCCTGGATATGATTTTAGCAGAAAGAGGTGGGGTATGTAATTTCCTGTTTGTGTATTATCCCTTTAATGTGACCAAAATTTCCCTTGTTTGAAAAAAATGAAGAGCCAGTTCCGATAATGCCAACCACGTACGTTACCAGAAGAATGGAGAAATGTATCAGTACTGCGCCTGCCCAGGTCTCCTAAGATGGACTGTCAGTGGACTTCCCATTTGCCTAGGGAAAGTGCAGAAGACCTTAGGTTCCGGCGAGGGCACACCCTGTGGGGTGTTAACTCGTACAGATAGAGGGTATGGATGCCCGGAAATAAGCCCAGGGAATCCATGGCCTCCTTCTGAGGTGAGGTAGGAATCCCTCCCTTTTAGGAGTAGGGACTTACGGGCAAGTGGAGAAACCCTGACGCAAGGGAGAGACGACCGAGGAAGAGTGCAAGGTCTGATGCTTGATCTCCATATTAAGTTTTTTAGGGGGGTTTGTGAGGGTATATATATATATATATATATATATATATATATATATATATTGCCATATGTTCTTTATACTTTTATACCTATATGCAAGTTTTATTCAATTCCAAATGAGAAAAAAAACTTATATGTCGCCTTACATCAGATATTCCGAGGCTTTAGAAGGCTGAGAGAGATGTTCTAGAAATTCAGAGATGATACCGAACCAGACATGAAGGACGCGTGTACTTGGCCGTTTTCCCAGAAGCCCATATCAAGATGTTCCACTATGTACATAATTTTCACTGTCCCAGGCCGGAAATCCGGACTTCTTAGAATTGAGTGGGTGATTCTTTGCACTGGAGTTAATTAAATACGTGATTTTCTGTACAAGCCAGAGGCGCCTCACTGTCTAAGGCGGAAATCCGGACTTCCCATATATGGTTATGAGCCCATCACCCCCTGGTGGGGATGGGACAAAGGGTATAAGATCTCATGTAATCTGTAATAAAGCACGTCGGCACAGCCGCAGCCATGTCCCGTGTGAGAAACTATACCAGACCTCTGTGTGGTGTCTCTTCTTACCGCCGGCAACGGGGCAAGTGGGGTGGGCCTGATTGGTGCTGTACTTAGAATTTTATTACCCTGACAAATGAAACGTTACTTTCTTGTTACGAAAACAATCAGGCCATAGCATCACTACGACAATAATGGGGAAAACCTCCAGCACCTCCGAATTCCTGACTATACCCACTTGTTAGGCCATTGACTGACCCACCACTGTCCTTGAAAGACTGTCCCGAAATGCCTGTCACATCCGTAAACAATTCACAGTCAAAATCATCAATTGACTCTGAAATCATTAAAGATTTCCCATTGTAATGTTCCAAAATCCAAACCCTCAAATCCACCTCATATTCCCTCCCCAACCGAATGTAATGAATGGCTACTTATACTCCCGATGTGATGGTGACCAAATGTCAACAAACAACCTTTACCATTGACATTATCCAACACGCAAAATTAAGATTCCACAACAGAGATTGCAAATCTCGCAGCGTAATCTTATTGACCCGCCAGGCCCTAATAACTTCCTGCTGCAAGGATTGCAATTTATCTGCCGGTAACCTACGCTCTATAGCCACCGTGTCAATGGTGATGCCCAGGAAGTTTAAACAAGTAGAAGGCCCTTCTGTTTCCTCAGGAGCTAACGGGACCCTGAAACATTGCGACACACAGACATAGAAATTCATCCAGGTATTGAATGACTGAGCCAATACCCGCTGAATCTTTTACTGATCACTCCAAAAATGAGTTAAAACGCTTGAAAATACATGCAAGAAATTGAACAGCCCATAGGCAGACTTCTGTTCGCAAGTAACCTCCTTCCCCGTAACATCTAAACAAACTGATGCTTTTGGGATGAAGTGGGTGAAGGCAAAAAGCCGATCTGATGTAGTTTTTTGCCAGCAGAGCCCCCTTTCCATATTTTTGCACTGAAGTAATAACCATATCACATGACGTATAAACTACAGAACAAAGCTCCGGATCTATTCCATCATTTACCAATACACCAAGGATAAGTGGTGAATCAGCCAAAATTTATTTGGCTCTTTTTTGGGGACTACACTGAGCAGAAAAAACTATGAAATCCAAACAAGGAGGCCCCAACATGCGCCCTAATAGCTCCTCCTTCTCCTGCTTTTCTGCAACTACTGCTGGATACATAAGGGCAGACTGAAGGTTCTTCTTCGAAAAGGGGACCTGATGTAAAGGAGGCAGAATTTTAAAACCGTCACGGGAACATAAAAGCAACCACTCTGCTTTAACTCTATCCGGGTAACTATTTAAAAATGGAAGCATCTCTATTAGTTTCACTGGCATCATCCCTTTTTCCAGTAGGAGCAGGTCCCTTCCCGTTTCCTTTTTTGAAGCACCAGTTTGCCCTGTGCGATGTGGCACTGCAGTTGGAGCAGACATGCTTTAATCTGTAGCTCCCAGCAAATTTTCATTGACCGTTATTGAATTGCCAACACAATCCCGTTTTTTCCCCCATTGATTGCCCAGACTGACCATAAAACTGAGATCCACTGGCCAAGCCAGATGACCCAGCCACCCCTGAAAATCTAATCTGGATCATGACTAAAGATGAGCAAGCACACTCGTCTGAGCTTGATGCTCGTTCGAGTATTAGGGTACTCGAGATGCTCGTTACTCGAGACGAGCACCACACGGTACTCAAGTCAATTGCATTTCCTTTGCCGCATGTTTAGCACCATTTTTTAGCCAATAGACACGCGGAGAAGGCATTACCACTTTCTGCTGTGACGTGCCAGCCTTCTCCCCCCCAACCCCACAGTAGTGTGTGGCTGGGCCAATCAGATGATCGCCGAGTACTTAGACTGGTCCCGCCAGCGGCTCGCCTCACATGCATGCTGGCAGAGGTTAGGGAAAGTGCTGCTGCTTATTCAGGGATAGTGTTAGCGTAAGATCCTGTCTTCAAGAACCCCAACGGTCCTTCTTAGGGCTACTCTTCATAGTGTGCATTACTGTTGTGGCTGGCTGGGAGCAGTAGTGCACCATTTTTTTTTAAGCATCTCGGGCTGTGCAGGCCATTTCAGCTATACTGTTCTGTGTCTGCAGTGCATAACACAGAGTGTAGGGACAGAGCTGCTTCTATAGGGAAAGTTATACAGTCCTCCTGAGTCTCTGTACAAGAAACCTAGCGGTCCTTCTTAGGGCTACATCTCACAGTGTGCATTATAATTGTGGCTGGCTGGGTGCAGTAGTGCATCAATTTTTGTATTACGCATCTAGGCCTGTTCCCAGCCTGTCAGTAATAGCGTTCTCAGGCTGCAGTGCTGAACAACCAGCTCTCACCATGAAACTGCACTCTAACATTTCCTAGCCTACTACGAAAGACTTCAGTTATACCGATCTGTGTCTGCAGTGCATAACACAGAGTGTAGGGACACAGCCGTTTCTATAGGGAAAGTTATACAGTCCTGATCCTCCATGGAAGAACCCCAACACTCCTTCTTAGGGCTACATCTGACCGTGCGCATTATAGTTCTTGCTGGCTGGGAGCAGTAGTGAATCAATTTTTGTATTACGCATCTAGGCCTGTTCCCGGCCTGTCAGTAATAGCTTTCTCAGCCGAGTTCCTGGGCATGGTGAATCACAGCCGATTGCTGCAGGATTAGGAGAGAGGCAAGTTTCTGGGCTTCCCAGCTTCATATCACAATTTACGGGTACGCGTGGTAGACCTTTCTTACAAACAGAGCAGTGCGAGCAGGTCCTGTCGTGAATGGCAGAAAACACGTCCAGCAATGTATCGACCAATGTATCTAGTGGTTCAGCGGTTTCTGAAAATATACCCCCACTTGTCTGACATGCTCGGCAAGCTGCGCCGCGTCTGTGCGCACATTTGCGCAATTCCACCATGGATGCTGCCACCCTGAGGACCCTGCAACGTTGGTTTCAGCTGCCAGAGCACCAACTGATGTGTGACGTGCCCACACGCTGGAATTCTACGCTGCACATGTTGGCCAGGCTGTACGAGCAGCGTAGAGCAACAATGGAATACCAGCTGCAACATGGGTGGCGGAGTGGTAGCCAGCCTCCGCAATTCTTTACTGAGGAGTGGGTATGGATGGCAGATATCTGCCAGGTCCTATGAAACTTTGAGGAGTGTACCCAGATAGTGAGCGGCGATGCGGAAATCATTAGCGTTACCATCCCGCTGCTTTGCCTGCTGAGAAGCTCACTGCTAAGCATAAAGGCCGACGCTTTGCGGTTGGAACAGGAGACGGGGGATGACAGTATGTTGCTTGATAGCCAGACCACCCTCATGTCTATAACTCAGCGCGTTTTGGAGGAGGAGGACGGAGAAGAGACAGCTGGCCACATTGCAGAGGGTACCCATGCTGCTTGCCTCTCATCTGTTCAGCGTGTATGGGGGAGGAGGAGGATCCTGAAAGTCATCTTCCTAGTGAGAACAGCGATGTGTTGCATACAGGTACCCTGGCACACATGGCTGACTTCGTGTTAGGCTGCCTTTCCCATAACCCTCGCGTTAGACGCATTCTGGCCAACACGGATTACTGGGTGTACACCCTTCTCGACCCACGGTATAAGGAGAACCTTTCCACTCTGATTCCCGAAGAGTAAGGGGTCTGACAAAGACTTCCTATTGTATTGTTTTACCTGTCTGGTACAAATACACTGACTGACTAGGGCAGAAATGTGGGCCGAGGCCCTTAGCAGGGTGAAACTCTGACATGTTTGGGCACTCGGATTTCCTCATGTGTAATACGATGCTTGAATTCATTCGGGGAGAGCTGCCGGTGATTGGCTGACACCTCAGCCAATCACATTCAGCTCTTTCAGCAGTCGGGGATTTTAAATAGATCAGCACCACAGTGCAGGGAACAGCAGGAGAAGACGCGGCTGTGCTCCTGCAGCTGAAGAAAGGTGAGTATCTATTTTTTATTTTTTTTTTAAACCCCTTTTACTTGATTTTCAGGGAAGGGCTTAAAATCAATTGCTGGCAGCAGAATCCTCTACCGCAGTTGACATGTGTGACAGCTACGGTAGAGAATTGAAGAATTCCTCTGCTGCATCTACCACAGATTTGGAAGATGTAGCAGCAGGGAATTCCTTTAACATGCGGCAGATGTGTTCTTCATCCCCGCGGGGGACACAGCAGCGGCGGACAGGTAAGTAATTTTTTTACACTAAAATTTTTCTTTTTCAGGGAAGAGCTTATATGTAAAGCTCTTCCCTGAAAAACAATTCAGGGGTGCTGGCAGACCATTGTTTTCAATGGAGCCACCGGCAACAGCTGCGGCTCCATTCAAAACAATGTGTGCATCTACAAAGTATGGACATGTGCACACACCATAGGGAATGCATTGTTGCAAAGAGAAGCGTGTTTTTGTGCGTGCGTATGTACGCACAAAAACACGCTCGTGTGAACGTAACCTCAGTCAGTGAGTCAGTAAGTGAGTCAGTGAGGGCTTTCGTCTTTATATATATAGATCTTCTGCTCACTGAATGAAGTTGTCAAAAAGAGACAATAATTGTGATACTGAGAAGTAGAAGATGATTTGCATGTGATATTTGTGTATCTGCTCTAAGGGGCCGTTCCCCAGTGATTCCAGCTGTTATATAGGAGACATTGTACAGGTGACATCTCTATAGTCTGTGCTGTCACTCCAGAGACATAAAGATGGCTTCTCAGGGGCTTCTGCTGGGTGTCTTACTGATGTCTCTTCATGGTGAGAGTTACTGACACAGTGTAAAGTCCAGCAGCACAGATGTCATATTACAGCCATGATAGAAATACATTCATGTCTCCTCTTATTTCTCCTCAGGATCCAGTGCACAGATTGTACTGACCGTGTCTCCAGAATATACCGCTGTGTCCCCGGGAGATACCGCCATCATCTCATGTACATGCAGTTCCAGTGTAAGCAGTCGCAACTTACACTGGTACCAACAGAAATCGGGACAACCACCAAAGCTTCTTATCAGAAGTACAACCGTCCGACTACCAGGCATCCCAGACCGGTTTTCTGGATCCGGATCTGGAACTAATTACAAGTTAACAATCACAGGATTGACAAAAGACGATATAGCACATTATTACTGTCAGTAGACTAATAGCTTCCCTCTCACATAGTGATAGAGAGCCGTACAAAAACCTCCTTCCTCATTACTGGCAGAGAAGAATCATATTCCATATTACAGAGAAGGAGCTCAGATGAGACGTCTTCTGTGGTTTCACCTCTTCTCATGAACTGCTGCATCTCTTCTATTTTTAAAAATATAGTTGCCAACTTTTGAGAAGAGATATCAGAGAGATTCCAGAATGGTAACATAAAGCGACGACCGTGGCACGTCACAAATATTTTTCTTTAAGCTGCTCTATGTATGAAGGACACAACCCCAACATACAGATATGAAATAAAAGTTATGTATTTGATCTCTTTCTATGCTCCCTAAAATTAATGTAGACCCCAGATCAGACCCTCAAACTAAAAGGGACACCAGCACCCCTAAAAAAAACTCTTAAAAAATATAGACCAGATGAGATCAGACCCCCTCTTTACAGACCTGAGACTAGACCTCTCCTGTTTATGGACCAGACATTTATATGGACCCCAACATTGCCAGATCTCTATATAGAAAGGCAAAACTACCGTTTTACAGACCTCGGACCAGACATTCAGATACTCACCTCCCCCATTCCAGCACTTCCATCTGTCCCCAAGTACTTTTTGGCTGCTCATTAACCCCTTAGTGACCAGTTCATAGTGTTTTTACCTCCTAGCCAAGTGGGCTTAATCTCTGAGGAGGTAAAAACTTGCATCATGCGGATATAAAAGCTACGGACGTGATGGCTCCATGCTGGCGGTGCCCAGAGGTAGCTGATAACATGGAGCTTTCCTCCGGGGCCGCAGGGTCTTCCCTTCCCCAGCAATGCGATCAACGCTATCCGATAAATAGCGCCGATCGTATTTAAGTACAAAAAAGTTTTTGAAAAGTTAAAGATTCAGCTGCCTGTGGATTCATGGATCGGATCTTTGGGGGCAGCTAAGCATACTCAGCCTGGTTTTCCATGCTATGCCACGGTGATCTGGTCCTGCGGGACCAGATGCCGGCCTTCTGTGCATGCTCGCCAGGCAGCATTATGTCAGTCGCATGCACAGAAGGCCGGGAGTAGCGGCAAATTTTAAACCTAACTTTAGGAGCCGGGAGCCAGGAGCTGTCCCTGGGCCCCTGATCGCCGTTATCCAATGGATAAACAGCGGTCATGGAACAGTGAATAAAAAAGTTAAAGTTTCAACTAACCTCATGGATATCATCCATAAGAGGAGGTAAAATTACTCACCCCATCCTCCATGATCTCCGGCGGTGATCTACAGCTGCCCCGGGCTTCTGTGCATGTGCCGATGTGGCGCACGTGTGCAAATGGCCGGAGAGCCCGGAAAATTTTAAATTCCCCTGCACCCTGCTGTCAAGGATAGCCAAGAGCAGGGAGATGTCACCAGGGATCGCTGTAGGCGGTTCCTGGTCACATGATCACTGTTATCCATCGGATAACAGTGATCATGGAAAGTTAAAAGGTGTAAAAATGTAAGTTTCATCTCCGCTTACGGATCATATCTGTGAGGGGAGATGAAATTACATACCCAAAGTCCCCGAGCTTGCCCCCCAAGGAGGTTTTTATCCGCGGACCTTACCCCGGCTTCAGCACACGACCCGATAGCATAATGGCAGATGCATACGCAAAAGTCAAGGATTGCACAGGAAATTTAAAATCTCCCTGCTACTGGCAACAAAGTTGGCCAAGACCCTGGAGATGTCACTGGGGACCGTGGTATGTGGTTCCTACTCACGTGATCGCCGTTATCCAAGGGATAACGGCAATCATGTTAAAGTTTTTTAAAAAGTGGAAGATTCATCTCCATGCACCAATGCGATTGGTAAGAAGAAATGAAATGTATTATCAGAGGCCTCCACGTTTGAACCCCGACGTAATCATCCTCCATGGTCCATTCCGGCTTTTGTGCATGCGCCCACCAGCAAAATGATGTACACATGCGCAGGAGCCGGGGAGTCCAGGAAATTTTAAATCTCCTTACTCGCGGCGACCAACTGTCACTGAAAGCCTAGAGCAGTGATGGGTACCCTGTTGAGTGGTCCCCCGTCACATTATAGAAAGGTAGCGATCTACCATTAAGCTGGTCTCACATGACCGGATAGAAATTGCAGATTCTGGATGTGTTTGATCAGTGGTAATTCGTGGATCAATCAAATGCATTACACAATTCCGCTCAGAACGCAGCATGTTCTATTTTACTGCAGATATCCGCGATACAGAGCCATTGGGCTCTATGGTTGTGGACACAACCGTAGCCCATAAGTAACTACATTGTATGTGGGCTGCAGGTTACCGTGTCATCGTTAAGTGACGGTGGGGAAAATATAAACAAAAAAAGGTGTACTATGCATGATCGCCTGTGTGAGTACGCAGTTATGCACAGTACATTACGCAGCCGTACAAAGGGCCACGGCCCGGGCTCACAGCTGGTATCCACTGCAGGTCCTCCACAAGCAGATTCCACTTATGGTCGTGTGAGCCTGGCATTATTCAGATTTCCAATAACACAAAGCTATGAGTGATAGCTAACACAAGAGTAAAGAGAGAGGATTCAAAAGATCTAGAAAAATGTGAACATTTGGCAGCCATTAATAGAATGGTATTTAACAAGGAGAAATGTAAAGTCCCACAGCTGGGCAATAAAAATGAAAAAAAAAAACACATACAGAATGGGAGGAATTGGGCTAAGCAGCTGCACATGTGAAAAAGACTTGGGTATACTAATAGATCATAGACTGAACATGAGTCAACAATGTGATGCAGCAGCCAAAAAGGCAAATTCCGTGATGTATTAAGAGAAGCATAGAGTCTATATCACGTGAGGTATTTATCCCCCTCTAATCTTTCTTAGTCAAACCTGATTTGAGACACTGTGTCCAGTTCCGGGCACCTGAATTTAAAAAAGACATAGGCAAACTAGAGCAAGTTCAGAGAAAAGCTACTAGGGTGGTGAGTGGTCTGCGAATCATGTGCTATGAGGAACGGTTAAAGGATATGGGAATATTTAACTTGCAAAAAAGTAGGCTGAGAGAAGACTTTATAGCTGTAAACAAGCATTTTAAGGGCTGTCACAGTGCAGAGGGATCAGCCCTATTCTCATTTGCACAAGGAAAGACTAGAAGCAAGGGGATGAAACTGAAAGGGAGGAGACACAGGTATTAGAAAAAAACTTTCTGACAGTGAGGGTGATTAATGAGTGGAACAGGTTACCACCAGAGGTGATGAGTTCTCCTTTGATGGAAGTTTTCAAACAGAGCATGGGTAGACATCTGCGTGGAATGATAGTGCATTGAGCAGGGGGCTTGTATCTGATGATCGTGGAGGTTCATTCCATCTCTACCATTCTATGATTCTATGACAGACAGAAAATGAAGAAAGCCGCTAGACCGGGTACAGCAAGTCTATTACAGAATAACTTATTGTGATGATGTACATTAGATTTTAAAATGTTAGTCTGTGCCCGGAATTCCTCTTTAACTTTTCTCTTGCCTTAACATTTCCTGAGACATGTTGCGTGAGATAGTGTGTTCGAAAAAAGTAGGATTTCATGGTACTCTGTTGGGAGATGTATATGCAGCCAGTGTAAGGTTTTGCTAGAATGCAATGATAATGTATTGAGCTTGTATTGTAAGACAGAGGATAACTTTCTATAGTTCTAGAACGCTATCTTATGATTACAGGATGAGACTACACAGGTCTATATGTAGCCAGCATATAGTCTACGGAAACACATACTGTACATCTGCTTATGAGCTGCAGACAAAACTATGGGGAGAAATTTGTGAATCTAGACTTTACAAAGTTGCATCTTCTTTATTTTAGACATATTGGAATATTAAAAATGGTTAAAAGAGACTCCATATCCTATAATTATATGCGTGGAGTCACTTTAATTCAAGTGTTTCATTTATTGAAATTAATTTCCTAATGTACTAGAAGAAATCATCTCAACAGCAGATGGAGCTAAAAGACTGCTGGCACCAATATCCTCTCTTCTATTATCGCACGGCCGCTGCCAAACGTTGTAACCACATCTGTGCGATTAACAATAGTAAATAAGTATTTCACATTTTATCTTTAGTCAACATCTCCAACACGGTGTCGTCTTATTATCCCTAGAGGAATCAAGTCCTAGTATTTTTAAATATTCACCACTTCTAAGTATATCACCGGCCTTTTATTTACAGCGAGCTAGACTAGACCTAGGTGGGGAACAGTGGAAATGGTCAAGGATGTCACGGTGGCGCTGCTACTCCTTTCCATTAGGAAAGTGTGTTTCTGGTGGGGTTCTCCACAGGAGAAAAGGGCATTTGTTAAGTTCGTGACACCAGCCCACATATAGGACAAGGCCTGTGCCGGACAAAATAATATAATATAAAAATGAGAAAAGTAAAATAAAACATTTATTTCCCTGAAGTGTAGTGCGGTACCTCAGTGCAGATGGCAGATGGTAAGAAGGGACTCCAGGGGGCAGAATGAATGATGAAAACATTTATTGTTTTAGAATAACAGAAACCTTCAGCGTTCGTCAGTGCAAGTTTAGAATTACTTTACATTTCTTAGTACAATTCAGTGTTGCGTTTTGTTAAGATGCACTTCACATTCGACTTTACTCAAAGGTGGTATTAGCACATTTGCTGGTATGAAGCGCAGACTTCCTATCTGGACAACAAATGGGCTTTCTGACAGTAATTAAGCATGGGGCTTCTACCTATCCTCTATGCTTTGCCCTCCTGCTTTTCTCTCTCTAGCTTCTTCTATTCTCATGAGCATTGCGTTTCCCTTGTTCTTGGTGATATCAAGCTTAGTTTCAAGTGTATCTCAGTGGTTACTTTAGTCCTTGGCTGATTCTCTTCTACTCTTTGCAAACATTAGAAGCATTTTGAGTATATTACCGTTCCTGTCGATCTTTGCTGAAGTTTATCACTTAATCTCACTTCCTTCTCTCTGTATGAACTACATAATATTTGGGTACTTACATTTTCTCCTTCCCACCGCACTGGTTAGTAGCTTTACTCTTTCTCTGGAGCTCTGTCTAGCAGCCTCCTTCTTCCTTGCTCCTTTTTTATTTTGCTCCTCTCTAACAAAACTCATGTTTTCTTTCACTAACTCCTATCTACCAACCCGTGCGTAGAACCCTTCCACCTATCACAGACTGCCTATCTCCTGGCAAGCTGACTCATACCTTTAAGCTAGGCTGTACCTTGTAACACTAAAGTGTGGTCAACCAACAGCAAGTTCACATATGAAAGTGACATATACAACAATAACACCACCTCAGAGTCCATAGGTTATTTTATGGAGTGTACAACTCCTGTACACTACACACATATCTCAGTATCTTTGACTTATTCTTTGCCTCTATGACTGCTCCCACTCTTTCAATATTAAGCAGGCTTGGCACAACTACATGGACTCTCAGAATCTCTTTTGATGGTTAACACTCACAGTCTTTACAGTGCAAGTCTCTCTCTTTGATTAATTACTTTTACAGGACCTACATTCTCCACTTTTGATCATTAGTCTAGACATTCCACTTAACTCTGACCTCACACTTTCTTGTGCACTACACAATAATGACTTGCATGTTGCACATCACCTTCTATACCTAAACAGGAACCATCCTGCGGGCATGACATGTCCTACCATTCATCCATCAGACATGTCCCACCTAGTGCTGCACACCTTCTAATGGCCAGGTCTGGGTTCTAGACCCCACATACAACATCCACGGGGGCCACAACACAGACTGTCACATATATCCATCTGCATTGTTACTCAGAGTTACTAGTAGTTTATATTACTTTCCTGGGTAAACAGTAGCTGTACTTCCCTAAATTATCAGTAGTGTCCTACATGATCTCTACAATTACATCCTAGTGACTATAGCATTTATCCCACTACTCGAGGGGAACTTTTTCCATCAGACATTGATGGTTTTCAAGTAACAAATGAGATTTTTTATATGATCTTCTGAGCACCAAACCAAAAGTGCAATGGGGGTAATTATAACTATATGATCTTCTGCACAATTGCGTTTTTCAATTGCGTGTTTTTTTCACGCGATTGTCAATGGGACTTTCTAATGTTAAAAACGCATCACACAAAAATTGCAAAGCACAAACTTGCGATGCGTTTTTAACATTAGAAAGTCCCATAGACAATCGCGTGAAGGAAACGCAGCGATATCGCAGCGTTAAAAAAAAATGCAAGTGGGTGGGAGCCCTAACAGTTTATTGAGAAAAAAAACTGTTAGCGTTAGTTCAAGTGTTGCAGTGAGAATTCCTAATGTAGGAACGAACACTGCTGGAATCTATGAAGAAAACAGACGGTATTTGTAACCTGTAATATTATCAGTGTGATGTCAAACTGGATGTTATGATGACCTCTAGTGTCTAGCCTGTATAATTGCATTAAGTCATTGTCTCCTATGAAGTATCCTTCAATTAGTTTTTTGCTGGTCACATGATCAAGGTCCTGGAGCTGAACACCATATACCAGACATTTATAGTCAGCCGGAGGTAGTAGTGGTGCAGTAAGCTGTATGTGAGTGGATATGAGCTCTCAGAGCTGTTCCTTGTTTGGAAACATAGGACTGCAGAAAAAGTTGTAGCGCTTGGGACTGTGGCCTGCAGTGAGAGGAGCTGTCAGTACAAGAGACAACAGTGGAGCTTGTATAACCAGGGAATCACTGCTATAAGAGAAAGAAGCCATGTTGTAAGGACTGCTGGGAACCCTGTATATGAAGCAGTACTCGACTTTGAGTATTGTAGGTTGGATGAATGCAGCTACCAACTGTAACTAGAGACCGGTCTCTCAGGCAGTATTAGAGTGTGCACACGCAGGACTAACGGGACTCAAATGGTAGCACTAACCATATGTACCACTGCAATTGTGCTAGGAGGAATCAGCTGTTAGGTTAAACCCACCACACAACTTGGAGAGTCTAAAAAAAGAGTTAAAAAGTCTACAATAATGAAGGCAAGAAATTAAGAGATATCTAATTTGGGACATTTCATTAATTAGTAACTCATGTTGCTATTCAAAGGATTATTGAGCTGTCTAGTTATGCAGTCTAAGGTGAAATTGCTATAACTGTTCTTGTGTATTCCGATACTAAGTTCTGACAAAAATTACATGATCTTAAGATAGATCTGTGCACATATTTGGTATTTCAGCCGCACTTAAGCGGTGCTGCTGATTACAGACACCTGATTGGCTCTTCGGCACCACGTGACTACACTGTGTGCACGCGGATTGCCCTAAGCAGCCGTGCACTACACACTACAGTTAAGCAGCCGTGCACTACACACTACAGTTAAGCAGCCGTGCACTACACACTACAGTTAAGCAGCCGTGCACTACACTTCACTTAAGGAGCCGTGCACAGACCCCACTTTGGAGATGTGCACGAATGCTACTTTACGAGACCCGCGGGGGGTTAGGGTTACGGGTTAGGTTTAGGGTTAGGGTTAGCATGGCTCATCATGCATGGCTGCTTAAGTGTAGTGTGTAGTGCACGGCTGCTTAAGGCAATCCACGTGCACGCAGTGTAGTCACGTGGTGCCGAAGAGCCAATCAGGTGGCTCTAATCAGCAGCACCGCTTAAGTGCGGCTGAAATACCAAATATGCGATCTGTGCAGCTTTGGTAAGCAAGGCTTTACTAAACCTATTGCTTCATAGCTGCTTACTCTTGAGCAATAAGTATAGCCAGCTGTTTGTTTTTTGCTTCCCCGCTCTCTGTCGTATCTTGGTGCCTGATGCATCTAACCCATGGCTGCTTCAGCAAAGGACTTGTTTTTCTAGGTTTTATTTGTTTCTCTATTTCTCTCCTAATATCTTCAATATGTAAATGCAAATCACATAGAGACGGTCTTAAATGAAGTGTAATGCTATATATTATATGATGGGTGATACATAATGTATTATACACTAAATATATTCTCCTCCCCGGAATGTACTAAACAAGGAGGACATAGAAAGTGATCAGGAGGAATTCCACCATAGAAAGAGTTCCCTCCTTATTAGAGCTCTTCTATCTGATCTTCTGCTCACTGAATGAAGTTGTCATAAAGAGACAATAACTGTGATACTGAGAAGTAGAAGATGATTTGCATGTGATATTTGTGTATCTGCTCTCAGGGGCCGTTCCCCAGTGATTCCAGCTGTTATATAGGAGACATTGTACAGGTGACATCTCTATAGTCTGTGCTGTCACTCCAGAGATATAAAGATGGCTTCTCAGGGGCTTCTGCTGGGTGTCTTACTGATGTCTCTTCATGGTGAGAGTTACTGACACAGTGTAAAGTCCAGCAGCACAGATGTCATATTACAGCCATGATAGAAATACATTCATGTCTCCTCTTATTTCTCCTCAGGATCCTGTGCAGAGATTGTACTGACCGTGTCTCCAGAATATACCGCTGTGTCCCCGGGAGATACCGCCATCATCTCATGTACATGCAGTTCCAGTGTATCCCCCAGCTACTTACACTGGTACCAACATAAATCAGGACAATCACCAAAGCTTCTTATCAGAAGTACAAGCACCCGACAACCAGGAGTCCCAGCGCGGTTCTCTGGATCCGGATCTAGAACTAATTACAAGTTAACAATCACAGGATTGACAGCAGACGATGCCGCACATTATTACTGTCAGCAGAGTGCTAGCTATCCTGTCACACAGTGATACAGAGCCGTACAAAAACCTCCTTCCTCATTTACTGGCAGAGAAGAATCATATTCTATATTATAGTGAAGGAGCTCAGATGAGACGTCTTCTGTGGTTTCACCTCTTCTTATCCACATCTGTGTCTTGTTTATTGTTCTTCAAACATAATTGTCACCTTTTTTTTACAGCTCAGCACACAGAAGATGCTTTATAGTGTGGGGGATATTGCAGCTGCTAACAGTGTATATGGCAGTAGAAGAACTGCTCTGCAGGTTGGGGAGATGTAGAGTCTGCAGAGCATTCAGTGCTTGGCTGCTGCTCAGTTTAGTCTAGTTGTGGTTTTCTGTGAACTAAAATCCCAAAACAGGGAAAACCCCAAATATATTCTCTGTTTTTGGTATCACAAATCCCTCCACGTTCTGCGTCTGGCATATAAGAGTGCTGCACACTAGAGATGAGCGAGCACACTCGTCCGAGCTTGCTACTCAATTGAATATTAGAGTACTTGAGATGCTCATTACTCGAGACGAACACCACGCGTTACTCGAGTCAATTGCATTTACTTCCCCGCATGTTTAGCGCCATTTTCTAGCCAATAAACATGCGGGGAAGGCATTACCACTTCCTGCTGTGACGTGCCAGCCCTCTGCCCGGCAACAGCAGCGAGTGGCTGGCGGGATCAGGGGACCACCGAGTACTTAAACTGGTCCCGCCCGCGGCTCGCCTCAGACACATGCTGGCAGAGGTTAGGGAAAGTGCTGCTGCTAATACAGGGACAGTGTTAGCGTAAGATCCTGTCTTAAAGAACCCCAACGGTTCTTCTTACGGCTACTCTTCATAGTGTGCATTACTGTTGTGGCTGGCTGGGAGCAGTAGTGCACCTATTTATTTTTTTAAGCATCTAGGGCTGTGCAGGCCATTTCAGCTATAACGTTCTGTGTGTGCAGTGCATTACACAGAGTTTAGGGACAGAGCGGCTGAGATAGGGAAAGTTTTACCGTAGGGATCCTCTCTACAAGAACCCCAACGCTCCTTTTTAGGGCTACTTCTCACCGTGTGCATTATAGTTGTGGCTGGCTGGGAGCAGTAGTGCACACTTTTTTCTATTACGCATTTAGGCCTGTTTCCAGCCTTTCAGGTATAGTGTTCTCAGTCTGCAGTGCATTACACCAAGGTCTCACCGTGAAACAAAAATCTAATATTTCCTAGGCTACTGCAAACCATTTCAGTTGTACTGTACTCAGTCTGCAGTGCATGCCACAGAGCTTAGGGACAAAGCTGTTGAGATAGGAAAAGTTTTATCGTAGGGATCTTCTCTACCAGAACGCCAACGGTCCTTTTTAGGGCTACTTCTCACCGTGTTCATTATAGTTGTGGCTGGCTGGGAGCAGTAGTGCACCCTTTTTTATTACGCATCTAGGCCTGTTCCCAGCCTTTCAGTTATAGCGTTCTCAGTCTGCAGTGCTGTACATCCAGCTCTGACCATGAAACAGAAATCTAATATTTCATAGGTACTGCAAACCATTTCAGTTATAGCGTTTTATGTCTGCAGTGCTTTAGACAGAGGTCTCACTGCTAAACAGTGCTGTAATATTTCCTGGGCCACTGCAAACTATTTTAGTTATACTGTTCTATCTCTGCAGTGCATTAGACAGAAGTCTCACCGCGAAACAGTACTGTAATATTTCCTGGGCCACTGCAAAGCATTTCAGCTCTGCCGCTGTGCAGAGCATCTCACAATACCCTTTCCTTGGTGGGGTTGAGATAGCCGCAGTTACCAGCACTATCCACTGGCTTTAGAGTCTTCTCCCACTCCACACAGCCTCTATTATCTACAAGTCTCTGCAAGCAGTAAATTACCCCTAGGTATCAGCGCAAGACAGCGGGTTAATTTTTTCTAGTCACCGCATAGAGCCTCCGCTATCTACAAGTCTCTGTGTGCGGTGAATTAGCCACAGTTGTCAGTGCTGTACAGTGGGGTAATTTATTCTGGCCCTGCTCTATTCTTAATCCGCCATAATGAGGAGTAGGGGTAAGGGTCAAGGACGTTGACGCGGGTGTCCAAGTGAGAGTGTGGGCACAGGCCGAGTTCCTGGGCGTGGTGAATCACAGCCGGCTGCTGAGGGATTAGGAGAGAGGCAAGTTTCTGGGCTCCCCAGCTTCATATCACAATTTACGGGTCAGCGAGGTAGACCTTTATTACAAACAGAGCAGTGCGAGCAGGTCCTGGCGTAGATGGCAGAAAACGCGTCCAGCAATGTATCGACCACCCAGTCTTCTATGCAGTCCACTACTCCCGGCCTAGGGACTGCAACTCTGAATCCTCTGGCTGCTCCTCTTTCCTCCCAGTCTCCTCACTCCATGAAAATAACATATTCTAAGCAGGCAGACTCCCAGGAACTGTTCTAGGGTCCCTGCCATGAATGCGAAAAACTGGTTCCTCTCTCACCTGAGGAGTTTGTCGTGACCGATGCCCAACCTTTAGTAAGTTACCGGTGTCCAGGTGATGAGGCTATCGACTTCCGACAACTGTCTCAAGAGTTTTTTGTGGATGAGGATGATGAGACACAGTTGTCTGTCAGTGAGGTAGTAGTAAGGGCAGTAAGTCCGAGGGAGGAATGCATAGAGGATTCGGAGGAAGAGCTGCTGGACGATGAGGTTACTGATCCCACCTGGCTTGCTGAGGACAGGGCTTCAGAGGGGGAGGCAACTGCAGCAGCAGGACAGGTTGGAAGTGGCAGTAGAGTGTCCAGGGGTAGAGGCAGGGTGAGAGTGAATAATCTCCCATCTGTTTCCCAAAGCACCCCCTCGCGACAAGCCTCCGTGCAGAGGGCTAGGTGTTCAAAGATGTGGATGTTTTTTAGTAAGAGCGCAGACGACCGACGAACTGTGGTGTGCAACCTGTGTCGCACCAAGGTCAGCCGGGGAGGCATCACTACCAGCCTCACCACTACTAGCATGCGCAGGCATATGATGGCCAAGCAGGGCGAAGGCCATACACCGCCTCCGGTTAACACAACACTGCCTCTTTCCCTGCACCACAACCTGCCACACAGATTCAATTCCCCTCCCAGGACGCAGGTATGAGCGCCTCAGGCCTGCACCCACACCCTCACCTCCACGGTCCTCCATTCCATGCAGCAATGTCTCTCAGTGCAGCGTTCAGCTGTCGCTAACACAAGCGTTGGAGCAAAAGCGGAAATACGCGCCATACACCCGCACGCACTAGCTTTAAACGTGCACATTACCAAATTAATCAGCCTGGAGATGCTGCCGTACAGGCTTGTGGAAACGGAGGCTTTCAAAAACATGATGGCGGTGGCGGTCCCACGTTACTCGGTCCTCAGTCGCCACTATTTTTCCCGGTGTGCCATCCCCGCCCTACACCAGCACATCTCCCACAACATAAATCGTGCCCTCACCAATGCGGTCACTAGGAAGGTCCACTTAACCACGGACACGAGGACAAGTACCGGCGGGCAGGGATCCTATGTCTCCCTGATGGCACATTGGGTGAACTTGATGGAGGCTGGGATCGAGTCAGAGCCTGGTACCGCCACGTCCTACCCACACCCATAATAGCGGGTCCTACCTCAGTGCTGGTATCTGCGGTATTTTATGCCACCTCTTCCAAAACCCCCCTCCTCCTCCTCCGCCATCTCTCCATTAAGAAGTGTGAGCACGTCGCCAGCAGTCGGTAGCGCACGGCGCAGCGGAAAAGCGGTGGACAAGCATCAGCAAGCCATGCTTAAAACTAATCAGCTTAAGTTACAAGAGGCACATGGCCCCCAAGCTGTTGCAGGGTCTGACTGAGCATACCGACCTCTGGCTTTCGCCGCTGATCCTCCAACCAGGCATGGTTGTGTGTGACAACGGCCGTAACATGGTGGCGGTTCTGCAGCTTGTCAGCGTCACACATCTTCAATCTGGTGGTTCAGCGGTTTCTGAAAAACTACCCCAACTTCTCTGACCTGCTCGGCAAGGTGTGTCGCGTCTGCGCACATTTCCGCAAGTCCACCACAGATGCTGCGACACTGAGGACCCTGCAACGTCGGTTTCAGCTGCCAGAGCACCGACTGATGTGCGACGTGCCCACATACTGGAATTCTACGCTGCACATGTTGGCCAGGTTGTACGAGCAGCGTAGAGCAATAGTGGGATACCAGCTGCAACATGGGCAGCGGAGTGGTAGTCAGCCTCCGCAATTCTTTACTGAGGAGTGGGCCTGGATGGCAGACATCTGCCAGGTCCTCGTAAATTTTGAGCAGTCTACCCAAATGGTGAGCGGCGATACGGCCATCATTAGCGTTACCATCCCGCTGCTTGGCCTGCTGAGAAGTTCGCTGCAAAGCATGAAGGCTGACGCTTTGTGGTTGGAACAGGAGACTGGGGATGACAGTATGTCACTTGATAGCCTGACCACCCTCATGTCTATATCTCAGCGTGTTTTGGAGTAGCAGGGGGAAGAGATTGCTGGCCACACTGCAGAGGGTAACCATGCTGCTTGCCTCTCATCTGTTCAGCGTGTATGGACTGAAGAGGAGAAGGAGGATTCTGAAAGTCGTCCTCCTAGTGAGGACAGCGATGTGTTGCATACTAGGACCCTGGCACACAAGGCTGACTTCATGTTAGGCTGCCTTTCCCGTGACCCTCACGTTAGACGCATTCTGGCCAACACGGATTACTGGGTGTACACTCTTCTCGACCCATGGTATAAGGAGAACCTTTCTACTCTCATTCCCGAAGAGGAAAGGGGTCTGAGAGTGATGCAATACCACAGGGCCCTGGTGGAAAAAGTGATGCTAAAGTTCCCATCTGACAGCGCTAGTGGCAGAAGACACAGTTCCGAGGGCCAAGTAGCATGGGAGGCGCGGGGATCAGGCAGCATGCCCAGCGCAGGCCTGGGAACACTCTCCTATGCGTTTGCCAGTTTTTTGGCTCCCCAGCAAGACTGTGTCACCACTCCCCAGTCAAGGCTGAGTCGGAGGGAGTACTGTAAAAAGATGGTGAGGGAGTACATAGCCGATCATACCACCGTCCTCCGTGATGCCTCTGCTCCATACAACTATTGGGTCTCAAAGCAGGACACGTGGCACGAAATCCACATAATGCTGGGCACATGTGAGGCGGTAATTAAACATCTGCCGCCTGGTGTTAATGTTCCTGTGAGCAAAGGGACGCAGAACATGATTAGACAGGCTAAATACCTCATTCACCACAAAGACAAATGGGGCTTCTGGACCTGACGAGCCAGGAAGGGTCTCAGGGCGCAGGCACAGAAAGCTGCTCGTCCCCCAGCCGCCTACCCATTCTGGAAGCTCTGAAAATGCGAGCATCCTCAGCGCTCCCAAAAGACTGAATATCAACCAGCACGAATCGATAAGAGAAAAAAACATTAGTTAAATAAAGGTTTCCTGCGCTCGCAGAGCCCACTTATCCCACAGATAGCACAATGCATGTACTTTCAAGTGGAGGTGACTTACTTTGGAGGAGGGGGTTATGATATCCACTATTCCCCCTCCTATTTCCAATATGATCCACAAAGAATTTTCCTCAATCAGGAGATGTTTTTTCTTCTTTATTTTGTTTAAGTTGTTTGTTTACAATCCAAGTAAAACAATGGCAACGCGTTTCGGTACTACCGTGTTTGCCCGAAAATAAGACAGTGTCTTATATTAATTTTTGTTCAAAAAGGTTTAACTTTTTTACATGTATAGCTGCCTGGACACTATTTAAATTGACTTTTTAAATTAACTGTTAGCAGGGCTTAATTTTGGAGTAGGGCTTATATTTCAAGCATCCTCAAAAAGCCTGAAAAATCATTTTGCATCCTCAAAAATTCTGGAAAAACCTGATGTGTCTTATTTTCAGGGTATGTTGTATTTTCAGGGAAACAGGGTAAGTACCCTTATCAAGCCATATACACATATAAAAACAATACATATATATAGAGGTTCACCTGCTGGTAGATCCGGTGTCACTCATTCAAACTACCGTAATGAGGGGGGAGATGACGCGCCATCATGTGATATGAAGTTGCGCTCCACAATGAAACGCACACGTTTAAGCAATGCCGTTTCCAAAGAAACAGGATGACGCACAGACGTAATGACGCTCCCAGTGACTATGGGTACCACGCAATGGATGTAATGACGTATACACCAACGTGATGACGTATCTAACGTCACACGCGCCGATAGTTAACCACTCCCCCTAATTACGGTAGTTAGAATGAGCAACACCGGATCTACCAGCAGGTAAACCTCTATATATATGTATTGTTTTTACATGTGTATATGGCTTGATAAGGGTACTTAGTACCGAAACGCGTTGCCATTGTTTTACTTGGATTGTAAACAAGCAACTTAAACGAAATAAAGAAGAAAAAACATCTCCTGATTGAGGAAAATTCTTTGTGGATCATATTGGAAATAGGAGGGGGAATAGTGGATATCATAACCCCCTCTTCCAAAGTAAGTCACCTCCACTTGAAAGTACATGCATTGTGCTATCTGTGGGATAAGTGGGTTCTGCGAGCGCAGGAAACCTTTATTAAACTAATGTTTTTTTCTCTCATCGTGTATGGAGGTGCATCAATTGTGGCGAACCTCTGAAAATTCCGGCAGCTCTCCCCTTTAAAAGTGGATAACATTGGACACAGAACCACAGAGACTCATACTGAGGTGAGATGACTGGTAGTTTTAGATACCAGTGGGGATGAGCGAGCGTACTCGGAAAAGCACTACTCGCTCGAGTAATGTGCTTTATCCGAGTATCGCTGTGCTCGTCCCTGAAGATTCGGGTGCCGGCACGGAGCGGGGAGCTGCAGGGGAGAGCGGGGAGGAACGGAGGTAAGATCTTTCTCTCCCGCCTGCTCTCCCCTGCTCCCCGCTGCGACTCACCTGTCAGCCTCAGCGGCACCCGAATCTTCAGGGACGAGCACAGCGATACTCGGATAAAGCACATTACTCGAGCGAGTAGTGCTTTTCCGAGTATGCTCGCTCATCCCTAGATACCAGCAGTCTGTACCAGGTGAGATTTAATTTTTGATCTTTATTCTTTATCATTTGTTGGTTTTTGAAATCCATTTTTTCTCTGGCGCTTCCTCAATATTATCATTATAAGCACGAACCGATAGTCACTGTCAGCAACAGCAAGGAGGACCACCGAAAAGAATTGCCTATAGTTCAAATACTGAGACCCTGAGTTAGGTGTACTTCCTGTCCAGCACCCCAATGCAGTTCGGAAACTGTGCAGCATCCATAAAACCTGCAGGGACGTCCATCCAATCTTGAAGAGAGGGCGGAGCCATCACCAAAGCTACAAGATGCTGCCAAATGACGTTGCAGGTCTCCCTGATGATTCCACCAATGGTAGAGCGGCAAACCCAGAAAGTCAAATGCAGCGAAGCAAAGGAATTCCCAGTAGCCAGAAATCTGGTGGAAGAGAAGATAAAGAAGAGATCTTACAATGAAGATACAAACCTTGCAGCATAAACTGACACAAACATGGGGAAGCATCAATAACACCATTATACATGGGACTATATTTGTCTGGGCCAAAAAGAAAATTGTTCACAGACACACTTAGCCAACAACACCGACTATATGTTTGTTGTTCTGGATTTAAAGTTCCCAAAGAATAAATGCTGGCTCCAGGGGATTTCTGGTTCCTGATTGGTCTACCACACAGTACTGCCTCAGGTTGTAAAGGAAAAAGTTGGAAGCTTTTGTCATTTCCATGGCAATTGGTGACCAAAGAAAATATTACATCCACCAAATTAACTAACATCTTACAAATGCTGGCAAGAATGAAATTTTAAGGAATTTAGGCCAGGAAGCGCAACCAAATTTACCCATTGTGCAAACAAATCATCATTTAAATAAAACATAAGGTGATCAGAGTTATGCCTTCATTTGTCTTCTCACGTGCTGAGAACGAATACACATTATTATGAGCCGGTCAGCTTTATTAAAAGTGCCTGATAGTCCAAAAAACGCAGGCAGGCGGGCTGGGTTTAGCAAATCAAAGTCCATAAAAACTTTAGCCAACCATATACGTAGAATACCACTTTCCACTGACGAACAAAAAACATTGCACGATTTTCAAAGAAATTATTGCTTGGGTGCTAATTTAGTGTGCATACTTCACTGTCTCACTCAAAGAGCATGATTGTGAAAAACATACTTGGGCCTACATGAAGTGTTTAAACCCCCTCCCCCCCCCCCCCCCCTCCCCAAAAGGTTTCTAAGCCTTGTGCCTGCATTAACACGGGTTCCTTTGGGAAGGAGGGGGGGACAGCGCAGATAAAAGGCCCTTGCCACAAGTGTGCATTAATGCCTGTAAAAAGGGAACCTTAACAGCTAAACATTTGCCTTTTAATTAGAGAAAAGCCAAGCCATATGTGCCATGGCCATGAAGCCTGTGATGGTGTTTCAGGTACAGGTGTTAGGTTTGCTAATTTGCAGGGAAATTAAAGACGCAAATTAACCAAACATGTCTTGTCAAAGATACAAAGCCTACACAGGGAAGGGATAAAACATAAATACATACATTATGTGACCTACAGACAGATGATAACTTACCGCAGAGTTACTAGGAGTCTTACCTCAGCACAGACACACTCACGCATGTTGGTATCTCTGTGGGTAATCCTGGAACGCACCATCTCCAGAAGTTCATCGAACATCATGACCGACAAAAGGTGATGTCTTGTCCGGGTAAGCCAAGACTTGTCTGGGTAATGCCTCAGGTCTGCGTAAAGGAAGTAAAACTGCCCAATACATTCACGCTGCAATACCATCGGATGCACCCAGTACCTCTTGGTCCTCCTCCTAAACGAAAGCCTACATACACGCAACATAAACCAGCCAAAGAAAATATCATCTTGCGACAACATGTCTCCAAGTCTAGTAACGTCTTGCACATCCAGGTCGAACCAGAAGCAGAATGAAGCAGACGCCTCATTACCCCCAATTTATAACACCTTGTAGTGGGCTGGACCAGGAACAGAGGCACGAGGATAAATCTCCAGACGCTCAAAGATTAATGCACATTTAGCTGCACATTCTGTATTTATGTGGCGGAGAAACGCTCCTAGGTGCGTTTTTTTCTGCGTGACCGCAGCATGCGTCATGCAAATAATTTTTACGCATGCATATTGCGCACACAAATTTGCACGTTAAAACGCCCGTCTGACTGAGCCCTTATGGTAGTGACATTAGCAAATAAAGCAAAATTCATTATACCATGTTACGGGGATTATGTATGTGGACGGGTGGGATTTTTCTTCCTGGTCAGCTTTAGAGTACGTTACCAGGGGATGGAAATGCTGTGGAATGTCTACAGCTGAAAATTCCACAGTAAATGCTGTAGCATTTCTGAATTCTGCCTGTAGCACCCAAGAGTGGAAGGAAGCACTGGAATGGGCAGAGGTAAGTATGTGTGGCATGCTGGAGATTTGCCGGCTTAGGTGTGACTGTCAATGTATCAAAATGTTTTCCTTATATTTATTCATCAAGATCTTCATTAAGAAAAAATGTAACAAAGTCACATGACTTCAAATTTTCTTTATATATTTTGGTATATAGTTTGGTAGATGAAACGACGCCTTTAAAAATATAGCTTGTTCTGCAGAAAAACAAGATATCATGCATCCATAGTATGTTAATGGAAAAGTAAAAAAGGTATGCTCTGTGAAAGACATTAATGAGCTGCATGATATAGATACTGGGCTGGGGTTCGACCAAGGAACGGAAAGAATTTTAGAGTATGTTATTTGCAATGGAAAGGTGGCGTGTATTAGAATGTTGTCTATTCTCCTGTATAGGGAGTGTGGGGCTGAGAAATGTGTAAAATCTTTGGTAGTGGGGTAGGTTTCCCTCCAAGAATCAACTGGTGCTGGGCGAAAATTACTCAAAAATTATGTGATATGGTGTGCTGGGGAGGCTGCAAAGGTGTCTGTGGAGTTATGGCGTTTTTGTCCAGGCCCAGGTCTAAGATGTAATTTGAGTCCCCGCACAATATGACCATCCACTGCATGTTTGCCTCCACTAGATCAAACAATTTTGTAAGGAAATGAATTTGCCTGGAATTCGAGGTATAATACTAAACAATGGTTACCGGGACATCTTGGATTATACCCATAAGTAATAGATAGTGGACTTCGGGGTCAGAGAGAGTTGATGTGTGGGTAAATGGGACAGACCGGCCAAAACATATTGTGACTCCTTTTGTTTTGGATGAAGGTGTTGCTGAAAAAAAAGTGGGGTAGTGAGTGGAGAGGTAGCATGGGGAGGAATTAGTGGAGAAGTGGGTTTCCTGTAGGCATATGATATTGGCATGAACCCTTTTATAATAACAGAAAGCTTTGGATCGTTTATTGGAGGAATTATAGCCCTGCACATTGTGCAAGATAATTTTTAATGTCCTAGGGCGTTATATAAGATGTTATAAAAATTGGTTAAACGGGGTCCCAGCCCCATAAGAGAGAGCAATGGGAAGAAGGGGTAGGAGGGCTGTATAGAACTATGGTGCGGTGGTCATACATTTTTAGGATAATATCAAGAGATGAGCAAGTATACTCGCTAAAGGCAATTGCTCAAGCGAGCATTGCCTTTAGCGAGTATCTCCCCGCTTGAGACGGAAGGTTCGGGTGCCAGGGCGGGGGAGCGGTGAGTAGGGGCAGTCAGCAGGAGGGAGTGGGGGGAAGAGAGGGAGAGAGAGATCTCCCCTCCGTTCCGCCCCGCTCTCCCCCGCAGCTCCCTGCCGGCACCCGAACCTTACGTCTCGAGCGGGGAGATACTCGCTAAAGGCAATGCTCGCTCGAGCAATTGCCTTTAGCGAGTATAGTCGCTCATCTGTAATAATATCCTTTGGTGGGCCCCCGGCCTTGTGGGCTCTTAATGCTCTTTGGACTCTATCCATCTCCAGCCTTTCTATGGGAATATTGGAGCATAATTATTACAATAGGACCATCACAGTGGATTGAAGATCTTAAATGGATTCTGTGAGGCCTCTGTTTTCAGCATCTTCCCACTTGTCATGAAGGATTAAATTTTCCATGTGAAGCTGCTTCACTTCTTTTTTATGGGACTCAAGAACCGTTGTTGCGTTATCCATATGGTCTCCAATGCTGCTGTACGGTAACCCAGGTTTCGGATTTCTTAGGTGAGCTTGGACATGATGTCGCTAGAAATTTGTGATAATTAATTTTGCCTCATTAACTGGATTTGGGGCAAGAGTGAGTCAAAGAGAGAGGTTCCAGTTGTCTCCAACTCATTAGGATGTGCTGAAGTGGAATCTAAGGAAGGTATTGGGCCTTCTGTTGATGAGCGGGAAAATTAATCTGAGGTGGCTAGTGTTGGTATTAGTTTTGATGATCTTTTGGTTGCTGAGCGAGATGGATTTTTTTCCCCTGTTTTCGGCTGGATTGGACTCATAATAACAATAACTTATTCAATGAGGTAGCAAGATATAAGGTTGGGATAGAAATTGGAATCTCCTCAGGTTGATGTCCTTTGTAGGCACTTAGAGCGGATAAGGCTACATTAGGGCCTTGTGGTCACATATGTTGCCCACTGCGTATTTATGGGCAAAAGGGGAAGAATGTCAGCATCAAAACACATGGAGGATTATTGGCACTGGAAGTGTTGCGTAAGAGTCTACTCGCTGAATATAGGCAATGATCCAGGGGCGTCTGTGTAAGTATAGTAAAATGAAAACAAAGGTTTGGTATCGTGTTAGCCAGTGAAGCAAAATGTGATTGTTCTCAGTAAGAGAATCCACGTAATCTTGTAGATATCATATGTTATAATGGCTAACAAAAATACTTGATGTAATAATAGCGAGCTTCCGAACCAACGCAGGGTTCTTCTTCAGGCTTAAATGGATTGGATCTGAAGAGGCATGGATATTTATACACACTTATAACATACATACTTATGACAAGGCACAGACATGGATGGGATTGGTTTGCAATTAAAATGAATACTAATCAATAAAAGACAGAAAATAAACCAGCGCTCCGGTGTTTCGGAAGGTGACTATCAAAGGATACTGTGATATATGTTGAAATTGCAGTTATGCAGTAGTACATATAACTTACTTTACAGGGGTGCTTATGGTAAAGCACCCCTGGATCCAAGATAACAGGCAGAATTCAATAAATATACATGAATCTTTAATTGCGACGCGTTTCGGCCGTAATCTCGGCCTTTTTCAGGCCTTTTTTTTGCATAACCGCAATTTCAACATATATCACAGTATCCTTTGATAGTCAGTCACCTTCCAAAACACCAGAGCGCTGGTTTATTTTCTGTCTTTTATTGATTTGTTTTCTATCCTGTGGTGTGCTTTTTCCATCTCTGGGAGCAACCAAGACGATCTCTTCAAGATGTCCTTGGTGACCGGTGACAGGAAGCTTCATTTTCAGCATTGATTGATGTGCCATCTTGGATCTTGACGCACGGGCACCCATTCCACGGGCCCGGCGTCACGGGGTGAGTCATCTCTTCACATCATCATTTCTTGTTTTACATGCATACATAGACATTTTGAGTATATCCTCTCATTTTCCATCCATTGCTTGGAGCGCTACCCATTATATTTTAAAAGGAATACTGCAACAGAAACATAAACATTTCTAACTAGTCACTGGTAAGAAAGTAAAAGTTTTATGGTCCCTGAATTACTGTTGGGGGGAAGAGGGGGAGGGGTCCACCAGGCCAGCAGTCTTATCTGTGGTATAGATGTTTCATACTTCCCAGTCACCCTTAAATCCTTGTGAATAATTTAGCTCTATTCCATTTTAGCCTGAAGAAGAACCTGAGACATTTGCAAGCTCACTATTACATTATGTATTTTTGTTAGCTATTAAAAGATATCATGTCTACAAGATTACTTGGTTTCTCTTGCTGGGAACAATCTCATTTTGTAATTATAGTACAGTGGTGGCGAACCAATGGCACGCGTGGGTGAGGCGGCATGCAGAGTCCTCCCTGCTGGCATGCCCCACCTTTGGCCGCTTATAATTATCGCTTGGGCTGCTGTGTGTGTGTGTGTGGGGGGGTCACCATTACCGCTGGGGCCACTGTGGGGTGGGGGTTCACCATTACCACTGGGGCCGCTGTGTGTGTGTGGGGGGGTGTACTATTATCGCTGGGGCCGCTGTGGGGGGGTCACCATTATTACTGGGGCTGCTGTGAGGGGGGGGGGTCACTATTACTACTGGGGTATGTTTACACATTGCGGAAATGCTGCAGAATGTCCTCAGCGGAAATTTTCATGGCAAATTCTGCAGCATGTCCACCTCCAAAAATCTGTTAAAATCCACACCCTGTCTATTTTGAAGCGGCCCTGTTCTTTTTATAATGACGGAGGTAAAAATCATACGTTGTGATAAGCCCCGCCCTCTGATGTGTTGGCACTTTGTGATAAATAAGTGGGTTTTGGGTTGCAGTTTGGGCACTCGGTCTCTAAAAGGTTCGCCATCACTGGTATAGTATACTACACTGCAGTATGTAAGTGACCACTAGGTGGCAGTAGAGTATAATTTGTCTGAATGGTGTTGAATAGGACTGATCATTTTCAGAGATCTGTGCGATAGGGTCCCTTCTGCTTTTGGATAATTACTAGCAGGTCACGGAAAGGATAGGAGGAGCCACAATTTAGATGACCTTTAGGAAGGCTGGTAGGTGGAATACTTTGGCTATCTGTCCGGGGTTTCAGTGAGACAGTAAGGGGGTAGTTGCATACTGTTCTATTATATGTTGAAGGAAAGTGTCTCGCTGATCTAAACTACTGCTGGTCTGTAGAAGAAGTAATAAAACCAACACTATAAGTTTTACATTCATCCAGATGTATTGGTTTCCTAATTTTCCTATCTCCTTTTATAGTAGAAGCTTTCTCTGGCTGTATGGATACAAAGACACTCCTTTATTCATTAGGTGAACGTCCGCGCTGATTACAGAATGTACAATGTCATCCTTTCTACAGATTATGATGCAATATGGCTGCGCTAGATGGGAATTTAGGGGCTCAGATTGGAAGGTTTAATGGATGTTACATTATATATGAGTGATGTGTTCCCGGATCCCGATGTCATTCTTCTTCACATTGAGGGCAATGGTATTGGGACGATGGGAAGTATTGACTTTGCTTTTCAGCTGAAAAAGAGTTTTGGCGCCATGTACTTCTGGGTACTTACCTTGTGTCTTCTAAGATTGTGCACAGGCTGATTTCATTGGCCGGTTCCGATCTTAGGTATTTGGGATGCTTCCAGAAGCAGGCTAATCGCCTTATGGCTCAGTTTATGTGTTTAGTTTTGGGACGATCCTTTTGGCACATGGACCTTGGGGGAGGAGTGCCAAGCTTTTATTTTGATGCTTGATTCTATTTGTCAGCCACTGGCCTTGTCATCTTTATTGTGGATCTCAATGGTGTGGTAGAATTAGCGATAGGGGTAGGTGGAGCCCATGGGGTCACGTTTTAGTTGGGTCACCCACCTGGGGAGTGGACAGTTGGATGAAGAAGTATCAGTTTGAGCTAATGACTGGATAATATTTTTTAAGCATTCACTTATTCACTGTTAATTTATCTACTAGTTTATGTTAATTTTTAATAAAGGCGGCCATGGCAGGAATTACCCCACTAATCCATGGTGTTCAGGTGTATTTCTTACATAATTGCTCAGTATATACTTATTTAGCTATTATCTTATTATAGGAGAGTGTAAGATCAGGCAGTTCTGTGGTGGAAACATATAATATATATTACCATATACAATGTGTATAAATACCTGTGTTATTTCCTCACTGAACAGCGGGATATTACAGTCTGGGGGATTTGCATATTTGCTGTTTTACATAATCCCTCAGACTATTTCCCTGTAGACTTCATGTGATATAAATAAGAGCTGAACCCAATGATCTGTGTCTGTGAGCCTCCAGAACAATGAAGATGCTTTCCCTGAGATCTCTGCTCTGTGTGCTGTATCTTTACATACAAGGTAATGTCCAGGGAGGTTTATACTATGTGGGATAGATGGGAATACATAGAACATCCCTGTATACATGTAGGAAGAGGAGAATGATCACATTTATATCACTGATTGTCACCATTATCTCTTCTCTTTCTGCTCCTAGTTTCCTATGGAGAGATTACACTGACTCAGACTCCAGAATATATGTCGGTGTCACCCGGAGACACAGCCAGATTCTCATGTAAATGTAGTAAAAGTGTCTATTACAGTGAAAATAAAAAAGACCGTATAAACTGATACCAACAGAAACGTGGAAAGCCTCCTAAACTTCTCATCTATTATGCAAACACTCGAGAATCTGGGATCCCAGAGAGGTTCAGTGGATCCGGATCTGGAACCGATTTCACTCTCACAATCACAGGAGTGATAAAAGACGATGTAGGCTATTATTACTGTCAGCAGTTTGCTCAGTGGCCTCTCACACGGTGATACAGAGCCGTACAAAAACCTCCTTTCTCATTTTCTGTTCTTGCTCAGATACTGAATACACAGAAGTCATTCACACCTGCGTTGGGGGTTTCAGTCATAATTCTGTCTGTCGGTTCTATATTTGGAGCAGAGACATGAAATGTAACTGTCAGATTCGTGATAGTTTGTGCTCCTGGGGCTTGTGGTGCTGTGCACTTTCAGGAGCACATCTCTGCAGGTGGGGTTAATTTGGCTGGCTGATTGTGTGGATTGCTCCAGCCAGCCTATCATCTGGGGATTTGTGCCTAGAAATACCAGCTCCTCTTGTTAGAGGGTACTGGTTATTGCACTTTTACATCTCCTAACTAAGCTCAAGTGACAGGATACAAATTTCACTGAGCAGAGGGGTCTAAATAATAAACCAAGCCCTTCACAGAAAGAAGACTACTCCCTAAAAACTAATTTTATTGGTAAAGGTAAAAAAGGGGCTACAATACAACACACATACACAGCTAAGGGCACACAATATGACGGTTCAACTTTTGGATATATGAAAAGAAAAGTACACCTGCTCAACAAGAGTACGCAATAAAGGTGGATCTTAAAGGGGTTATGTCATTAAAAGAAAAACACCTGGCTAACATGAAGAGCTGGGATGGTGAAGTGCTGACGTGTCATGGTGGCCCTTACCATGCTCTGATCCCGGAGGGATAGCACGCTGCCAAGGTCAGTGTGGATTGCCTGCCAAGCTTTAACACTCCTTTGGCTGGGAGTGCCAATTATACCCACACACCAATGCGGCTGAGTAAATAACACGGAGACTGGTGTTTAGTATCTGAGGTCCTTAGGATTAATTAAGGCCCGGTTTAACTTTTCTTTAATAAACTAACACAGGTAATTACAGGTATAATTCACTTGCAGTAGTTACAGGCTATTGCTCAGAGGTAGGGAGGATACACAGGAACAATACAGCCCTATATCTCATGTTATCTATATGTCACCGGTCCTGGAATTGGGTACACTATGGAGGAGGAAAAGGGTAGGGGTCACTCCACAAACACTCTGGCAGATAAAATTACTCAAGAAGACGGCTTAGCCTAGATACACCCCGCACAGCATTCACGTGGGTGTCACAATTACGTACCTCTGTGCGGTGATCCTAATGATGGATGGCCGCAAAGGCAAAATGCCTGTGTTGTGAATATGTACCTGTTTTAGTAAAGTCTTCCAGCCTCCTGATTGGCTGGAATCGGCACATGTGACGGGGGCGGAGCTACGCGGTGAAGCGTACAAGGGGGCGGAGCCAGAACGCCGTTGCTGCCGAACAGAGCCGAAGGGAAAAGACCCATCTGCGCAAGCGCGTCTAATCGGGCGATTAGACGCTGAAATTAGACGGCACCATGGCGACGGGGACGCCAGCAACGGAGCAGGTAAGTGAATAACTTCTGTATGGCTCATATTTAATGCACGATGTATATTACAAAGTGCATTAATATGGCCATACAGAAGTGCATAACCCCACTTGCTGCCGCGGGACAACCACTTTAATACATCCCAAAATTGTGTTTGCCTGTTTGGCTGCTGCATCACATTGTTGACTCATGTTCAGTCTATGTTCTATTAGTATACCCAAGTCTTTTTCACATGTGCTGCTGCTTAGCTCAATTCCTCCTATTCTGTATGTGTTTTTTCATTTTTCTTGCCCAGATGTAGGACTTTGCATTTCTCCTTTTTAAATACCATTTTGTCGCCACCCACTGTTCAAGCTTTTCTAGATCTTTTTGAATACTCTCTCTCTCTTCCTTAGTTAGCTATTCCTTCCAGCTTGTATCGTTGGCAAATTTGATCAGTTTCCCATCAATTCCGTCCTCCAGATCATTTATAAAAATGTTGAACAACACTGGGCCTAGGACAAAGCCTTGTGGTACCCCACTTGATACATTCTTCCACTTGGATGTGCAGCCATTTATGACCACTCTTTGAGTACGATCACTCAGCCAGTTGTGAATCCACCTAACAGTTGTCTTGTCAATCCCATATTTGGTCATTTTTTCAAAAAGTATAGTATGAGATACTTTGTCAAATGTTTTACTAAGGTCAAGATAAACTATATCCACTGCACTTCCCTGATCAACCCAGTTAGTGATATTATCATGGAAGGAAATTAGATTAGTCTGGCATTACTTGTTTGTTATAATCCCATGCTGACTCTGGTTAATTACTCCATTCAGACTATGCAGAAGAGAGTCCTTATAGAAATTGTTGCATTATTTAGACAGATCTCCAATAACAGAGTTCCCACAAAAGTTTGAGCTTTGTTCATCAAGATAATTGCTTGAAGTTCGGCCCTGCTGCACCCTGATATAGGTAGAGACACTGTATGGTCTGGGACTTCACCCCTGCTCTTTATGCAATCTCCAGCTCAGTGTCTATTGTCAGATCTCCAATGTGAAGATCCAATAAGAAAGATTTGAGCAAAGCTCATCAGATCAGTTTATGTCTCTTCAATTCCTCCGTGCTGTGGAGAATGTATAAGGGTAGTGGGAATTTCTCTGTCAGGTCTGCAATCTCTCTGAAGTTCTCTCTGCAGCCATCTGTGTGACGCTCTGGCCTAATAAATGTATTATGTGTTTGGTATATCCTAGTGATGTCCATTTATGTCCAGATACTTACTGTACAGTTAGGGATTATATGTATTTACACAGGAAAGGTGAATAAACCCTACGGCTGAACGTAACAGAAACATTTCAGTTCCCCGTTCCCCATTGCTACAATAATGGGCTCTCAAAAACACTGAATGCTGTCATTTTGCTTCCGTTCCGTTATGTTTCCTCATTACTCATTAAATGTTTTAAGATGTGATATTAAGTAGCTCCATCCTCTTCCAATAAAAGGTAAAGTCCATCACAATTGCCCCTAATAATGTACTTTCTAAACTGGAGACAGAAAGCTTTGCTCCAATTGTTGGCAGCATATGATTCAGTGGAGCGACTGTTGTTTCATCCTATACATACAGTGTGATACTAGATAGTCCGACTATCCTTCAGTTCTAGAGAGCATACTCGGCAAACAGAAAGTGCACTGTTAGGATTAGCAGCATCTGCACTTGCTGCTGCATGTCTGGGATCTGCACTCGCTGCCTTTTGCCTAGGTCTGGCTGCTGGCAGGCTCCACGCCCCAATCAGCTGCTGGGGCGGGAGTTCTGACAGCATTTAAACGTGCCTGTTTCTGTCTAGCATTCCCAGTGTATGTTTGTCTCCAGGCTACACCCGCGTTATCCTTACCTGACTTCCCGTTGTGACCCTCTGCTTTGGAACCTGACTTTGACTTCGCCTGATCCCTTGTACCGCATATTCTCCTGTTGCCGACGGACTTCCTGACTTGCCTCTGTGTCTGTTTATCTCGGTATTTGTTTGTAAGTCTGACTTTCTGCCCTGCTTCCCTAGTGAGTATAGGGACCGCCGCCCAGTTGTCGCCCTGGGGCCTAGCCCAGGGGGGCAAGTAGGCAGGGACAGGGGTTGCGAGTAGCTTTTAGGGACTTCCAGTACCCGGACCCCAGTACCCTGACATGCACTATGTGATTTAACACTGATAGTCTAGCTGCACTACAGTAGCGGAGGTATAACTGGTGAGTAAGAAGCACAATCCTTATTAAAAGAATTAGGATGAAGAATAACTTTTCCTGAATTGTAACTATTAGTTGTAATAGTAGTTAGCCCACAGCTGTTCTACCTGGTGGCCGTTCATTCTTTCCAAGATAAGACTGAGATGTCTTCCTGTTGCCGTGATTCAATTGAATGTTATTATGCAGTTCTAGGCCCTCTATTAGTCAAAAGTTCTTGGTCGGAGGAGTCACCTGTCACTGCTCTGGGGCATTGTCAAACCTAATGAGCATATCAACAATCTGGGGCAAGACTCCCTCTCCTCCCTGGATTATCAGTTGGATCCTGGTGAACTGCCTTCTGTTTATGATGTCCTTGTTGTGCCACTTCTGTGCTCTCATCACTGCACTATCCTCTATCTAAAGAGAGAATAAGTTTGGTAGTGTGCTAGTCCAGAGAGCAAAATGTTATTTCTCCAAAAGACATAAAGTACTCCTGTCGATATACCGTATGATTCAATATTACATTTAATGTCTTTACTTGCAATACCATGTCTGATCACATGGTGTGCTGTTAAGGAACAAAACCCATAAGGAAAATGGTACAATATCTCTGCAGCACCACCTATTGGAAGGCTACATTATGACAAGTCAATGTTAGACTTTTAATGCAAGTCTTATAACAATGACTGGGAATTGAAAACCAAGCCAGAATCCAAATATAGACAGCTATTTTGGGGGTTTGCCCTTCATCCGTGTACAGTAGGATTCTGTCTTGGCTAGTGAGAGGCCATGCATGCTCTTCTAAAAAATATGGAAGGTGGAACAATTCTTCTGCAGCGCCACCTACTGGAAGGCAGCATTCCTGCAAGTCAATGTTAGACTCTTTATACAAGCCTTTTATACAATAGGTACAGAAGAGCGTTGGAGGGAGAAGACAAGGAATAGTCAGCTGTGCGCTGCAAGGAGCCAAACTGTCAGACAAGGCTGAGAGTTACTAATAGTTCTGCTGTTGGCTGTGCGGCTCAGCAAGAGAAAGTGTTTGATAAATCATGATCTTTAATGCCCGGAGGCGCAGAACACTCCCTGCCACCACTGTTGGTGGAAACATTACGGGCTCCTTCCCACGGACGGATTTCCGCCGCATATTACGCGTCGGAAATCCGCTGCGTTGCCAGCAGCTATTAGGTTCTATTGAACCTAATAGCACAATGCTTACTCCGCACCGTAAAATCACCCGTCCTCACCCACGGCATACTCTATTTGCCGCTGGTGTACATGCGAACGGCTTCCATTGCAGTCAATGGAAGCCGTCCGTCACGCTATCTTCCGCTGTAGCACAGTGGAAGATAGCGTGAAACCGCTTCCCCGCCTACCGCCAGCCCTGTCATATGACACATCCGGCCGCCTCATGTGACGCTGTGGGCGTGTCATATGACGCGGCCGGCACGTCACATGACGCTGCGGCGTGTCACGTGCTCTATTGCGCATGTGTGCCGAAGCGTCATGCGGGACGTAGGACGCCGGATCCGGAGGTAAGTATTGGGGTCTCTGGGGGGGGGGGCGCCATGACAGGCTTCCGCGGCGGAGCCCAGTACGGCCATGTGAAGCCGGCCTAACACTAAATATACTATTGCTACTATCTGTGCCATTTCCTAAATTTGCAGTTTACATATTTACTTTGGACACATTCTGCTCTTTTAGGTTCGGTTGGTTATGTGGTTGTTACTCTTTATCTTGGTAAAATAAATTTGTTGGAAAGAATGATTCTGTACAGTTTCATTGTGGAACTTGAAATAATTTTACAGATGGTAATATGTAGATTTACATGTTCCAATACCAAAACATGAGCAGCACGAGGGGGATATACGGTACGAGCTTTGTTCAGTTACACATCCAGATGTGACTTTCCATAACGTTTGCCTTGGGTGCTCATATCCTGAGACGTGTGAGGCAAGGTGAGCAGTTTTGGAAATAAGCATGATTTCAGGAAACTCGGTTGAGAGATTTATCTTATATATAAACCGCACAATCTGTTTATTTGTGTCGTATACAAATCTGCAGTTTTGCTCCGATTTGAGTGCAATTCTGCATGAGCGTTCTTCAGCACCAGGCAACGAATACTGGTGGAATTAAAAATCTCCAGATTCCCTTGTAATTTTTGTTGCCAATAGCAACCAATCACAACTCAGATTTCATTTATTACACAGCTGAGGTCAAATAAAAGCTGTGCTGGGATTGATTTCTATTTCTTCTACTGCTGAGGTAAAAGGAAAGCTGCACTGTGATTGGTTGCTATGGTCAACAGAGATTTTTTTTTGGACAGTGTGAGACACTGAAGGGGTTAATAATGGATGGTCGGTATGTTTCACCTAGGTTCAGATGTTACGCCCAGTGGCTATGAAGGGAGTTCGTGTCTCACTATGTGAGGCACAGGGAAAAGCAGGAAATGAAACGTGATCTCCAGCGGAGATAGTTTCTGCAGATGATTTTGTAAAACATGTTTTGGCCTGTTTATTTTGGAATAGATGGCAGGCTTGGTAGTGGGGCTGTCCATTCCACTCCCTCCACTCCAGGTCTTATTATGGGGAGCAAGATCCTCAGGTGCAGTGGCTGGGTAATTAACCAGTCCATAAAGTCTGCAAGCTGCAGACAGAGTTGAGGCCGGGTGCAGCTAGGCATGCTGGAAGCTGCTGGTCTCAAGGGGCGCTCTATTCCTGACCCAGGGAAAACTGGACTTTGTACAAGTGTGTGGTTTTCGTGCGGCTGCAGCCAGCCGTACGTATAGCAAGGGGAGGTCTCTGTTTAGCTAGTGCTGGAGAAGCAGGGTTTTTTGTTTATGCTTAAAGCTAAGGGCGCATTCAGACGATTGTATATCGGCTGGGTTTTCATGCGTAGCCGATATACGGTGTCCCTCTCTTCAGGGGGAGGAAGCTGGAAGAGCCAAGAGCAGTGCACTGAGCTCTTGCTTCATCTCCACCCCCCTTCCCCTCGCCACTATTTCCAATAGGAGGGGGCGGCACATGGCGGAGCTACGTCCGGGAACTTAGCTCTGCCCCCGTCCCGCCCCCTCCCATTGAAAATAGTGGCGAGGGGTGGAGAGGAGGCGGGAGCTCAATGCACTGCTCCAGGCTCTTCCAGCTTCCTCCCCCTGCAGAGAGGGACGTCGTATATTGGCTGGGCGTGAAAACCCAGCCGATATACGGTAGTCTGAATGCACCCTAAGGCTGTATTTTGTTTATTTTATGACCTTTAAATAAACACAGGCCAAGCCTGTATTGGACTATACCTGTGTCGCGGACTCTGACTGTCGTTTACACTGCTATCCAGCGCTCTACCTGAACTGAATCTCCCACAACAACTTTCATAAGAGTACAGTGCTCGGCTCATTTTTGTGGCTCACTTTGTATATTCCAGGACTGCTAGCCATAAAATCGCCATACAACGCAGGATATGTCACATCGTATGTTATATTTGTCAATGTGTGGCCACCCAGTGGTAGTGATGGATGTTGCAGCCGCTCTACATTTTGATAGCATGTAGTGATATTGTACACAGTTTGTATTGTGAGATAGGGGATAACTTCTATAACCCCCTTTTCATATGATTACAGGATGAGACTGCACAGGTCTGTATGTAGCCTGTATACAGTATACAGGGACACATACTGTACGTTTGCTCATGAGCTGTAGACAAAACTATGGGAGGGATTTTCTTAATTAAGACTCTACAAACTTGCTTCTTTTTATTTTAGATACATTGGAACATTACAAAGTGTTAGTAAAAGACTCCATATCCTATATTTATAGACGAGGAGTCACTTTATTTCAAGTATTTCAGAGCACCAAGATTCTCCTTTCTGTCATCTCATCTCCTAACAGCTGCCAAATTCAACTCATATCTGTGCTATTAACAATAATAACTGAGTAATTCATATTTAATCTTTATGCAACATTTGTAAAGTCCAGCAGCTTAAGGCCCATTTACATTTGCTGAAGTGAACGAAAGTGTGCGATAATCGTTACATCTACATGCAAGTCATTGTGCACTGTTTGTTTTTTGTATGTCACTCAGTTTTGTCCCGCATAAAAATCATTGCTGGCTCGTTAACTTCTTGTTACATTTAAACACTCCTGCTCAGTCTATCACATAGGATTATGAAGAACTAAACTAGAAGTGAAGAATTCTCAATGATAATCTGCCTGTCTAAACATTCTCTGCGAGCACAAACAACTGCAAATATATTAGAAGTGACGTCACTCGCTCATGCGCTCGTTCAAATAATATTTGGCACGTAAAAAGGGGCATTAGTAATATATAGAAAGTAATCAGCTTATCCCCGTAGTGACCACCCATACGTGATTTCACGTCCCGATTGTCTGGGCTTTATTCTACAGGGCCACAAAAATACGCTGGCAAACAAGCCTCAGGGTCTGTGAGTGTAACAGCTCATGGCTATTGGCTACTGGAGCTAGCTGAGAGCCTGGAGCTGTCATCGGGTGCTACAGTGCGCAGTCCCTGGTCATACGATAGACGTTATCCAATAGATAAAAGTGATCACATAAAAGTTTAAAAAAAAACTTTTCAAAGTTAAAGCTTCATCTCCCCTCACAGATCTGATCTGTGAAGGGAGATGAAACTACTCACCTAAGTTCTCTACAATGTCCCCTGACAATTTTTTCCTGCAAAGGACCTTTCCCCAGCTTCTGTTCTGGCATTACAGATACCGCATGCGCAGAAACTGGGGATTGCACGGCAAATTTAAAATCTTCTTGCTACCAGCTACCAAAGGTTGCCGAGAGCTTGGAGATGTCACCGAGGGCCGTGGTCAGCGATCCCTGGATCACATGATCGCCATTATTTAATGGATAATGGCGATCACGTAAAAATTAAAAAATAAGTTAGTTTCATCTCCCCTCACGGATCCAATGTACTTACTTAAAGGGGTTGTCTCGCGAAATCAAGTGGGGTTATACACTTCTGTATGGCCATATTAATGCACTTTGTAATGTACATCGTGCATTAAATATGAGCCATACAGAAGTTATTCCACTTACCTGCTCCGTTGCTAGCGTCCTCGTCTCCATGGTTCCGTCTAAATTCGCTGGCAGCTTGCTTTTTTAGCCGCTCAATTTAGATGTTCAATAAGATGCGTATAATTGGTACATTTGATGACCAATCAAAAGAAGTGAGACATATCATCAGTAAATATTGGCATATTCTTTTGAAGGACATGGACCTGGTGTCACATCTCCCGATCAATCCCCAAATCACGTATAGACGCGGACGTAACCTGAGAGACCGATTGGTCCACAGCCTACTTCCACCCAAGTTGTCAACCAAGACATGGCTAGGATCGGACTTACCAAAGGGCACTTTCAGATGCGCGGCCTGTAAGGCATGTGGCTTTATTGCTCGAGGTAATACCTTCACATGTTCCACTACAAGAGAGGTGTTCCACATAAGGGACTTTATAAACTGCCGCTCCAGCGGCGTTGTCTATAAAGCCACATGCCCGTGCCCGTTGGACTATGTTGGGAAAACCATCCGCCAATTTAGGCAACGTATCCTGGAACATGTTGGCAATGTGAACCGTGGAGAACATACCAACATAGCGACACACATACGTGATATGCATGACAATGATCCTACATGCATTAAATTCCAAGGGATTGAGATTATTAGGGAGAATGGGAGGAGAGGTAATCGAGACAGGTTACTAACACAAAAGGAGACACGGTGGATTCACCGCCTGCAATGTTGTAGCCCCAAGGGACTAAATGACTGTCTCTCTTATGCATCGTTTATATAATACAGGATCAACATCATAGGTGATGATTGATGCAACAATATACCATGTACAGTATTTATTACATTTAAATACGCGTCCGCTGTACTACACCATCTTTGGTGCGGACACACCATGCATAGACTATATAAACTTGGCTGTATATGCGAGTCAGTGTATATAGGACATTTATGCTTGACATCTTGGAGCATTATCAGGGAATGTTTATTGTTTGCATAATACTATATGTTGCAAAATAATGGTAGTCACCTGTCGTTACTGTTATTTTTATTTTTACTGTCATTTAAACTATGTATATATACCCCTTCTCTTATATATATATATATATATATATATATATACAGTGTTCCCAATAACCGGGTTCGGTCCATCAAATATTATTATACAGAAGCACTTGGGTATTCTGTCCATGCGTCCTTTTGGGCCATGATACTGAAGGATTAACATACTGAGCGTTAAATTCCATCTGGGCACCGTTGTATACTAATGCAGCAAAAAAGGCTTCTTTATCCTCAGCAGCACTTATCTCTGCCGCGCGCAGCGGTTCCGGGGTGCCGGGCGCCGACTCTGCTATACCTCCTAAGGTTGGCAGTGGTTGACGTCCCGGACCCGTCGGGGCTACTGCACATGTGCGGGAATCCCGTTCCATCACGGGTTTTCGCTGAGGCACAGTTTAGTGTTGGTTGATGCTCATTGGAGCACTGGGGACGAGCCCCCCTGCTGGGAGGCGTGGCTTGTACTTTAAAAAGCCTCTGCTCTGGGCAACATACCATTGCTGCTCATTTTCACACAGCCGTTCAGGCTGTTCGGTTCTATAACCTAGACTCACCATCCTGATGATGCGGTCACTGCATTAAGGACCGCGGAAACGCGTAGATGGTGTTAGCCAGCCTAAGATAGCATTATTGTTGTGCTTGACATGCCACAGATGTCCACATCATTGTATATCGGGCTATCTATGCTTAAATGGTGATAGTGAATGCAGCAGTTACTGACAAAGAGGGTTCATTATATATCTTATTGAACCCTCTTCAGTTCAGCTGCTCGTAGCTGCTGGTGATTATAAAATCTCACAAACAGCGGCATTTATCTCTAGTGAAGCAGTGATCAGCTGTTTTTATTAGCTGCACTCAGCAGTGTTTAGTCCATGTGACAGGGTCTTATGAGATAATGACCCTGGTCTAAGACTCTCCGCTGTGTCTGTCCCTAATGGGAATGTGGTAAAATAAAAGGAACGTTTGGTGCTGTAATATGTCCTTGCACCATTTAACTCCTAGTTACAGACCACTCAGCGCTGCAGTCTATTTGCCAGCTTTTATATAAACTAGATAAACACGCTAAATGACGTCAGTCAAGCGAGTCACTATATAGATGAAATTAGTGACCGTGTTTACTATAGCTGGTTATCGCATCAGGGTATAATCCACCATAATAGGGGATATACCACATAGTATATACCTGATTGATGCTATATTTCCTGGGCATTAATATATGCCTCAATACTCTGCCAGACGGGGGTTACATTTATTATTCTGGCCTTTACCCATTTATCGGCTCCAACGTATAAATACAAAAAATATAACCTACATTGTGCTTTGTTAGCCCTTGTGGCCATTTATACACGTGGAGCTGTACACAACCATAATATATATCTCGACCCATGCACCAACAATATAGATTTGGTCATTGTGGTTGTGGAGTTAGAACTTAGCGCATCATCTGGTATATACTTATATGGACTTACTACTGTTAGAATATCTACTTGTCCAGTAGGAGTGTAACTGGAATAAGAGTCCACGCCTTTTATACATTTTTATTTTTATCTTGACCTAATAAAAGTTATATTTTAGTGATTCCCTCGGTGATAGGCTTGTTGACACACAGGGTTTTCCTTTCTGTCACGGTGACAAATACTTAAATATATAAGCCCTTCCCTGCAATTCATCCAGAAATGTGTAAAAATAAAAAATATATATATACTCATTCATGAATGGGTGAGTGAGTGCTGCCTCTGATTGGCTCAGCGCATGGACCAATCAGGGGCAGCTCTCACTCACACCCATTCATGAATTCAATCAGAGGCAGTTTATTGTGACTGCCTCTTCTGCCAGTTCATTCTGCCAGTTCATTCTGATTGTGACCAATCAGAGGCAGTTCATTCAGCAGGCGGGGATTTTAAATCCCCGGCTGCTGAATACTACAGAGAGCAGTTCAGGAGAAATGCCGGTCGGCTGCGCTGAACTCTGTCTGCCGGGACCAGGTGAGTATATATTTATTTTTTATTTTTACACATTTCTGGATGAATTGCAGGGAAGGGCTTATATATTTAAGCCCTTCCCGACAATTCATCGTGAGATCGCCCGCAGCGCATTGCTTTCAATGGAGCCGGCTGTATTACCGGCTCCATTGAATTCAATGCGCTGGACAGCTCCGGCCTGTTTCTATTGAAACGTGGCTAGGAGCAGTTTTTTCGGGCGATTTTTCGGCCCCGGTCACGCGATTTGCGGATGCGCATCCGTCATGCTATCCACAAATCGCGGCAAAAAACACCCGTGTGACTAAGGCCTCAGGAGACTCTGAGCTTCATGTGATACAAATGACCTGGCGGTGAAGGGTTAGGGGAGCAGCATGTACTGTGCTGGGTGTAAATACCCCCAGTGTTATCTGCTTACTGAGCAGCCAGATCTACACAGATGTCTGAGCTCAATGATGGAGGAGGGTGCTGTGATGGGCGCTGTGGCTGGCACTGTGATGGAGCAATGAGTACTGCATCTATACTAGATTGCTTGCTCATCACCCATAGCAAAAATATAGTAAATAAAAACATTTTCTCATCTATTATGCTTCTAAATATTGAAGCATTTTATGTTCTGTTGCTTCCTATAGTCTAAAAATACAATCCTAGCAGATTTCTTTTAAATTAAAGTCTATCTAGTAAAATATGCATCACAGATTATCCTTGAGTTTCTTTGTAAAGTGTCTGTATACTTGCATACATGTAAAATTCTGATCTGATATTTTGCTGTCCTTCTGGGATATCATGTACGGATACATCAGCTAAAATGTATGTGATCTGTTTTAGGAAATGACTGGAGATGAGCGAGCACACTAGTCCGAGTTTGATGCTCGTTCGAGCATTAGGGTACTTGAGATGCTCGTTACTCGAGATCAACACCACGCAGTACTCGAGTCAATTCCATTTCCTTCCCCGCATGTTTAGCTCCATTTTCTAGCCAATAGACATGCAGAGAAGGCATTACCACTTCCTGCTGTGACGTGCCAGCCCTATCCCACCCCACAGTAGTGAGTGGGTGGCAAGATAAGGTGACCGCCGAGTACTTAAACTGGTCCCACCCACGGTTCGCCTCAGACGCATGCTGGCAGAGGTTAGGGAAAGTGCTGCTGCTGATATAGGGAAAGTGTTACAGTAGGATCCTGTCTTTTCAAGTACCCCAACGGTCCTTCTTAGGGCTACTCCTCATCATATGCATTATTGTTGTGGCTGGCTGGGAGCAGTGGTGCACCATTTATTCTTTTTGTATCTCGGGCTGTGCAGTCCATTTCATCTATAGCGTTCTCAGTCTGCAGTGTATTATACAGAGTATAGGGAACGTACTGCTGCTGATATAGGGAAAGTGTTAGTGTAGGATCCTGTCTTCAAGAACCCCAACAGTCCTTCTTAGGGCTACATCTGACCGTGTGCATTATAGTTGTGGCCTGCTGGGAGTTGTAGTGCATCCATTTTTGTATTACGTATCTTGGCCTGTTCCTAGCCTTTCAGTAATAGCGTTCCCAGGCTGCAGTGCCGTACAACCAGCTCTCACCGTGAAACTGCTCTCTAACATCTCCTAGCCTACTGCAAGCGACTTCATTTATAGCGTTCTGTGTCTGCAGTGAATTAGACACCGAGTGTAGGTGCACAGTCACTTCTATAGGGAAAGTTATAGAGCATACAGTCCTGATCCTCCATGCAATAACCCCAAAGCTTCTTCTTAGGGCTACATCTGACCATGTGCATTATACTTGTGGCTTGCTGGGAGTTGTAGTGCTTCCATTTTTTTATTACGCATCTAGGGCCTAGGCCTGTTCCCAGCCTGTCAGTAAAAGCATTCTCAGGCTGCAGTGCCGTACAACCAGCTCTCACCGTGAAATTGCACTCTAACATCTCTTAGCCTACTGTGAACGACTTCAGTTATACCGTTCTGTGTCTGCAGTGCATTAGACAGCGGTCTCACCGCTAAACAGTACTGTAATATTTCCTGGGCCACTGCAAAGTATTTCAGCTCTGCCGCTGTGCAGAGCGTCTCACAATACCCTTTCCTTGGTGGGGTTGAGATAGCCACAGTTACCAGCACTATCCACTGGCTTTAGAGTCTTCTCCCACTTCACACAGCCTCTATCTACAAGTCTCTGCGAGCAGTAAATTAACCCTAGGTATCAGCGCAAGACAGCGGGTTAATTTTTTCAAGTTACAGCATACAGCCTCAACTATCTACAAGTCTGTGTGCGGTAAATTATACACAGTTGTCAGTGCTGTACAGTAGGGTAATTTATTTGGGCCCTACTCTATTCTAAATCCGCCATGATGAGGAGTAGGGGTAAGGGTCGAGGACGTGGACGGGGGCATCCAAGTGAGGGTGTGGGCACAGGCCGAGTTCCTGGGCGTGGTGAATCACAGCCGGCTGCTGCGGGATTAGGAAAGAGGCAAGTTTCTCGGGTCCCCAGCTTCATATCACAATTTACGGGTCCGCATGGTAGACCTTTTTCGCAAACAGAGCAGTCTGAGCAGGTCCTGTCATGGATGGCAGATAGTGCGTCCAGCAATGTATCGACCACCCAGTCTCTTTCCTCCCAGCCTCCTCACTTCATGAAAATAACATATTCTAATGAGCAGACAGACTCCCAGGAACTGTTCTCGGGCCCCTGCCATGATTGGAAAAAACTGGTTCCTTTCTCACCTGAGGAGTTTGTCGTGACCGATGCCCAACCTTTGGAAAGCTCCTGGGGTCCAGGTGATAAGGCTGGGGACTTCCGGCAACTGTCTCAAGAGCTTTTTGTGCGTGAGGAGGATGATGAGACACAGTTGTCTGTCAGTGAGGTAGTAGTAAGGGCAGTAAGTCCGAGGGAGGAGTGCACAGAGGATTCGGAGGAAGAGCAGCTCGACGATGAGGTGACTGACCTCACCTGGTTTGCTAAGCCTACTGAGGACAGGGCTTCAGAGGGGGAGGCAAGTGCAGCAGCAGGACAGGTTGGAAGAGGCAGTGGGGTGGCCAGGGAGAGGCAGGGCCAGAGCAAAGAATCCCCCAACTGTTTCCAAAAGCACTACCTCGCGGCGAGCTTCCGTGCAGAAGGCTAGGTGTTCAAAGGTGTGGATGTTTTTTAGTGAGAGCACGGACGACCGACGAACAGGGGTGTGCAACCTGTGTCGCAACAAGATCAGCCGGAGAGCCACCACTACCAGTTCACCACCACCAGCATGCGCAGGCATATGATGGCCAAGCACCCCACAAGGTGGGACGAAGGCCATTCACCGCCTCCGGGTCACACCACTGCCTTTTCTTCTGTGCCCTTACCTGCCACTGAGATCCAATCCCCCTCCCAGGACACAGGCACGAGCACCTCCGGCCTGCACCCACACCCTCACCTCCGCCGTCCTCCAATCCATCCAGCAATGCCTCTCAGTGCAGTGTCAGCTGCTGCTAACACAAGCGTTGGAGCGAAAGCAAAAATACGCAGCCACCCACCCGCACGGACAAGCTTTAAACGTTCACATTGGCAAATTAATCAGCCTGAAGATGCTGCCGTACAGGCTTGTGGAAATGGAGGCTTTCAAAAACATGATGGCGGCGGCGGTCCTGCGCTACTCGGTCCCCAGTCGCCACTATTTTTCCCGGTATGCCATCCCAGCCCTACACCAGCACATCTCCTGCAACATAAATCGTGCCCTCACCAACACGGTTATTGGGAAGGTCCACTTAACCACGGACACGTGGACAAGTACTGGCGGGAAGGGCCACTATATCTCCCTGACGGCACATTGGGTGAATTTGGTGGAGGCAGGGAACGAGTCAGAGCCTGGGACCGCTCACGTCCTACCCACACCCAGAATAGCGGGTCCTACCTCGGTGTTGGTATCTGCTGCATTTTATGCCACCTCCTCCAAACCCTCCCCGTCCTCCTCCTCCGCCACCTCTACCTCTCAATTAAGAAGTGTGAGCACGTCGCCAGCAGTCGGTATCGCGCGGCAGCACAGCGGTGGGCAAGCGTCAGCAATCCGCAGCTTAGGTGACAAGAAGCACATGGCCCCCGAGCTGTTGCAGGGTCAGACAGAGCAGACCAACCTCTGGCTTTCGCCGCTGAGCCTCCAACCGGGCATGGTCGTGTGTGACAATGGCCGTAACCTGGTGGCGGCTCGGCAGCTCGGCAGCCTCACACACGTGCCATGGCCCGAGTCTTCAATCTGGTGGTTCAGCGTTTTTTGAAAAACTACCCCCACTTGTCTGACCTGCTCGGCAAGGTGCGCCGCGTCTGCGCACATTTCCACAAGTCCACCACGGACGCTGTCACCCTGAGGAAACTGCAACATCGGTTTCAGCTGCCAGAGCACCGACTGCTGTGCGACGTGCCCATACGCTGGAATTCTACACTGCACATGTTGGCCTGGCTGTACGAGCAGCGTAGAGCAATAGTGGAATACCAGCTGCAACGTGGGCGGTGTAGTGGTAGTCAGCCTCCTCAATTCTTTACTGAGGAGTGGGCATGGATGGCAGATATCTGCCAGGTCCTCGAAAACTTTGAGGAGTCTACCCAGATGGTGAGTGGCAATGCGGCAATCATTAGCGTTACCAACCCGTTGCTTTGCCTGCTGAGAAGTTCGCTGCAAAGCATAAAGGCCGACGCTTTGCTGTTGGAACAGGAGACGGGGGATGAGAGTATGTCGCTTGATAGCCAGACCACCCTCATGTCTATATCTCAGCGCGTTTTGGAGGAGGGGGAGGAGGAGGAGGGGGAAGAGACAGCTGGCCACACTGCAGAGGGTACAAATGCTGCTTGCCTCTCATCTGTTCAGCGTGTATGGGCTGTAGAGGAGGACAGTGAGGACAGCGATGTGTTGCGTACTCGTACCCTGGCACACATGGCTGACTTCATGTTAGGCTGTCTTTCTCGTGACCCTCGCGTTAGATGCATTCTGGCCAACACGGATTACTGGGTGTACACCTTTCTCGACCCATGGTATAAGGGGAACCTTCCCACTCTCATTCCCGAAGAGGAAACGGGTACGAGAGTGATGCAATACCACAGGGCCCTGGTGGAAAAAGTGATGCTAAAGTGAACATCTGAGAGCGCTAGTGGCAGAAGGCGCAGTGCCGAGGGCCAAGTAGCAGGGGAGGCGCATAGATCAGGCAGCATGTGCAGCGCAGGCAGGGGAACACTCTCCAAGGCCTTTGCCAGCTTTATGGCTTCCCAGCAAGACTGTGTCACCACTCCCCAGTCAGGGCTGAGTCGGAGGGAGCACTGTAAAAAGATGGTGAGGGAGTACGTAGCCGATCGTACCACTGTCCTACGTAATGCCTCTGCTCCATGCAACTATTGGGTGTCAAAGCTGGAAACATGGCACAAACTTGCACTGTATGCCCAATAGGTGCTTGCCTGCTTTGCCACTAGCATCTTGTCAGAGAGGGTGTTTAGTGCAGCTTGGAGAATCATCACGGATAAGCGTACCTGCCTGTCAACTGCCAATACTGACATGCTTATACTCATAAAGATTAACAAAGGCTGGATTTCCCCAGACTTCTCTTCTGCACTGGCAGAAAGAAGCGGAACCTAATGATTTTTTCGCTGCAACAGGAGAAAAATGCATCCGCTATCACCACAAAAAAAGGGGGAATTAGCTTTGCCAATCACTCTCGGATATTATTACTCCTCCTACTCCTCCTCCTAAAACAGCATGTCGTCACGCTGAACTGCCAATTTTTCTGCGGCCCAAAAGGCTCTGTTTATAATTTTTTTTACAATTTTTCAAAGTTTCAAAAGTATTGATACTTTAACAGAAAGCAATTCTTTCCACAGGGCTGCCTTCAGGCTCTGTTACAAATTAAGCAATAGCGAGCTGTATCTTTAAAAAAATGTTTCTGGGTTTCACCTGCCCTCGTGGTTCAGCAATTTTTCAGGGGTACACTTGTACTCTCGGTACACCAATTTTTCTGGCCCTCGCCTATACTGTTATCTAAGTAATTTTTCCGGCCACCGCCTACACTCATGGTACACCAATGTTTCAGTAGTTCGCCTATACTCTTGCTACAGAAATGTTACAGCTGTCTGTCTATATTTCTGCTACAGACATGTTACAGGGGTCTGCCTATACTTCTACTACAAAAATGTTACTGGGGTCTGCCTATACCTTTGCTACAGAAATGTTCCTGGGTTCTGCCTATACTTTTACGACAGAAATGTTACTGGGGTCTGCCTATACTTTTACTACAGAAATGTTACTGGGGTCTGCCTATACTTTTACTACAGAAATGTTACTGGTGTCTGCCTATACCTTTGCTACAGAAATGTTACTGGGGTCTGCCTATACTTTTACGACAGAAATGTTACTGGGGTCTGCCTATACTTTTACTACAGAAATGTTACTGTGGACTGACTATACTTTTACTACAGAAATGTTACTGGGGTCTGCCTATACTTTTACTACAGGAATGTTACTGGGGTCTGCCTGTACTTCTACTACAGAAATGTTACTGGGGTCTGCCTATACCTTTGCTACAGAAATGTTCCTGGGGTCTGCCTATACCTTTGCTACAGAAATGTTACTGTGGACTGCCTATACTTTTACTACAAAAATGTTACTGGGGTCTGCCTATACTTTTACTACAGGAATGTTACTGGGGTCTGCCTGTACTTCTGCTTCAGGAATGTTACCTGTCTGGCACAAATACACTGACTGACTTTGGTAGGGTGCAGAGTGCAGATGGCTTTCCAATTGTGTTGTCCAGCTGTCTGACACCTACACAGAAAGAATAGTGTGTGGACACATGAATTTCCCATTGCTATGCAACTCGCGGCACCTTGGGTCACACAAGGTGGAGACTGTTACCGAGCTTGACCCAGGGCCCGCTCACGTGCTTCCCACACAGAGTATTGCGGGTCCTACCTCGGTCAGGGTTTCTCAGCTTATTATGCCACCTCCTCCTCCTGCTTGGGGTCTGGGGATCTGCGTTGGTCGGCATGTACTATCTCTCGTGTTACAAATTACCACAGTTATCTGAGATACAGGATTGGAGCATTCACAGGAAGTGTTAGTGATTTCATGAGACTTTTACAGGGTCACTGTATACCTGTGGTGGTTACTTTTGTGACACCTCCTGCTTCAAACCAATCTTTGGTGTTAGTATGCGCTGCTGCATTGTGTAGATGTGTAGAAGTGCTGGCACCTGAGTCCCCTTATGCCCAAGTTTGCGGCTCCTGACAATTTTGTTACGGAGGTGGCATGGGATTGGAATGATGATCGTACGTCAATTTATCATCAATTCTCAACAGCATTGTGGGCTATCGCCCATACTTTCAAAGAGGGCCGCTGCCTGGCCCTGCCAACCCTCTGCAGTGTGTGCCTCTAGTTTCTCCTCATCCTATACACACTTATAAATAGACATGGGGGTGGTGTGGCTATGAAGCGAGCGTGTGGCATGAGGCAAGCTTACAGGGGGGGTGGACAGCAATGCCAGCATGTAACCCAGGAGAATAGGCAGCAGTGTCACCCACAGGCAGTGATTGTCCTTGGTTGCAGCTAGTGTGTGCTTAGCTAAAGCGTGCCTTGCTAATGAGGGTCTGTCCCAAGTAAATTGTTAGGGGGGTGACCGCCAGGCTCTTGCCCCCAATTTGGCTTAATAGTGGGACCTGGAAGCCTCAGATGCAGCCATGCATGCTGCCCCTGCCATTCCCTATCCATTTCTGTGGTGTTTCCATGACTTTCTGAGGTTTTCCGGTGTTTCACAAATCATCCCCTTTGCGGAACATAGATCCCATATAAAAATGCTCATTTCAATGGGGTTCGTTACTCGAAACGAGCTCTCGAGCATTACGAAAAGTTTGACTCGAGTACCGAGCACCCGAGCATTTTGGTGCTCGCTCATCTCTAGAAATGACTAAAAAATGTGATGAGGTCTGAATACTTTCTGAATGCACAGCATACATGATGGCTCATGTCAACCTCTTCGTTAGGTACGTTCCTCATGTTGTCAGTATTAGACACTGATCCCACAATCCTCTGCCAGGCGATGACTAATGTGATGAATGCCATTTACTTCCCATCACTAGTAGTTGGAGGCTGATAGATAACTAAGATATTATATATTATAGTCTCTGAAAACATTATTAAAGGGAGTTTGTTTTATGACGTCTCAGTAATTGATATCATTAGACACAGAAGTTGGACTGATCCTGTAGAACTGAGAAATTATTAACTTCTGAATGCAATATTTTATAAATAAAGTAAATTTATAACTATATATATATATAGTTATAAATAGTAACTATTGTAACTATCTGTGACTATAAAGAATATGAGAAAAGAATCAAACAACCTTTATGTAATTTGCTGTCAATGAAACCATGAAAGACTCACATCCTGTAATCTCTTCTAATCTTGAGGATTTGCATATTTGCTGTTTTACATAATCCCTCAGACTATTTACTATTTCCCTGTAGACGTCATGTGATATAAATAAGAGCTGAACCCAATGGTCTGTGTCTGTGAGCGTCCAGAACAATGAAGATGCTTTCCCTGAGATCTCTGCTCTGTGTGCTGTATCTTTACATACAAGGTAATGTCCAGGGAGGTTTATACTATGTGGGATAGATGGGAATACATAGAACATCCCTGTATACATGTAGGAAGAGGAGAATGACCACATTTATATCACTGATTGTCACCATCATCTCTTCTCTTTCTGTTCCTAGTTTCCTATGGAGAGATTACGCTGACTCAGACTCCAGAATATATGTCGGTGTCACCCGGAGATACGGCCAGATTCTCATGTAAATGTAGTAAAAGTGTCTATTACAGTGCAAATTCACAGCATCTCCTATCCTGGTACCTTCAGAAACCCGGGCAACCTCCAAAACATCTTATCTATTATGCAAACACTCGGCCATCTGCGATCCCAGAGAGGTTCAGTGCACCCGGATCTGGAACCGATTTCACTCTCACAATCACGATAGTATATCCGCGCTAATGTCGGTGACTACAGAAAGAAATAGATTTAATAGTGCCCACGGCACATTTAATAAAATGCCAAAATCTGGCAATTATACAGTGCAGTTAAAATTCTGAATGGAATATGCAGCTTTATGCAACGCGTTTCGGCATTTTAATACGCCTTTCTCAAACATTAGCTCCCTCTATTCACACACACTATAAATAGTGAAATACAGAAGTAGAAAAACTATACTCACCATGTGGAACTGGTGACGAGGTTGCTCTGCGTCCAGTGTCGGCCCGAATGGAGCGTCATTGCGCTCGTTATGTGCTGACGTCATCACGCAAAAAAACGTGTGACGCGTCTATGCGCGATCTTGTATTCTAGTGCGCATGTGTAGAAGAATGGCCCGCAAGTTGCGTGTCATTCTCTCAGGATCACACTGCGCGCTAAGGAAAAGTGATGATAGGATAGAAATGTGGGTCCGCGCCTGGCGCTGACAACACTCGTGCACCCGCTCCAATGTTTGATATATTCAAATACAATTCATAAATACTTATCCCTAAAGATACATAATAAAAACTTATAAATTCATTTATACCAGCATGTAGTTGTTTTCCCTATAAACCCAAGATCTGCAAACATAGATAAAAAGATAAAAAATGAATCACCAATCGATATATAGAACACTGATTATAAATACATATACAAATCTAAAATACTCATATAATGCCTACTAAGACTATAAAACAGGTTACATGATATTAATAATAGTTAATACAGATAATGGCATCGATAGGCAATGGTTTAAAATATAAATCAAATACGGCTAATAAAGATACAGATGTCCTATTATTGAATACCTATTCGATAAAAAATAACCAATAATTTAATGGGGTGTCAGTGAAACTTTTCTAGGGTCTCATTTAAACGATATGGTGTGAGGGTGTTTAGACTGTATATCCAAAACATTTCGCGAGCACGAAGTTTTGAAAATGAACCAGAAGTTATATATTCTAAAAGAGTAATCCTAAGTTGTGTGGGATCTTTTTGATGTGCCTCAAAAAAGTGATGTGATAAACTGTGTTTCATATATCCTGATAAAATATTGACGCAATGTTGGTTTAACCCCTTAGTGACGAAGCCTGTTTGCGCCTTAGTGACGGAGCCAAATTTTGGAAATCTGACATGCGTCGCTCAACGTAGCATAACTCCGTAAAGGCTTTATAAATCCAAGTGATTCTGACATTGTGTTTTCGCCACATGTTGTACTTCATTTAGGTTGTAAAAAGAGACTGATATAATTTGTGTATATTTATTAAAAGTACCAATATTGGAAAAATGTTGAAAAAATTATCATTTTTTCACATTTTCAACCGTAATAGCTCAAATATGTCCAAACATACTGTACAACTTATTTTTGATAAGATACATATTTCCATCTGTTTACTTTATTCTGAATGCACACTTGAAAAACTTTAGTGTTTTTTTTAACCACTTAGAGGATGTACAAATTTAACATTACTTTTCAGCATTTTGAGGAACACTTTGTTTTCCTGCACCAAACCAAGTTTGCAAAGGCTCATAAGTGTCAGAATAATAGATACCCCCCCAAATGACCCCATTTTAAAAACTACACCTCTTAATGTATTCACTGAGGGGTGTCATGAGTATTTTGACCCCACCAGTTTTTTTCAGGAATTAATTCAATTTAGAGGAGAAAAAATAAAATTTCATATTTTTGCAAATATGTCATTTTAAAAACATATTTTTTTCCTATAGAGCCCATGAAAATGAGGATTTACACACCAAAATGGATACCCCCGTTTCTCCCGTGTTCAGAAACATCCCCATTGTGGCCATAATCTTATGTCTGGATGCACAACGGGGCCCAAAACAAAAGGAGTAGTCGGTGGTTTTCAGAACATAAATTTTCCTTGAAGGCGTTTGAGGCCCCATAGCACATTTGTAGAGCTCTTGAGCGGCCCAAATCAAAGAGACCCCCACAAGTGACCCCATTTTGAAAACTAGACCCCTTAACGAATTTATCTAGGGGTGTACTGCCCATTTTGACCCCACAGTTTTTGAATGAATTCAAGCAAAGCAAAAGGAAAAAATTGTGATTTTCGTTATTTTGTCAATTCTGTTATTTTAAAAACAGCTTTTTTTGTACAGCACACACATGAATAAAGCCTTGTCCCCCAAAATGGATACCCCCGTTTCTCCCGTGTTCAGAAACATACCCATTGTGGCCCTAATCTTATGTCTGGATGCACAACGGGACCCAAAATGAAAGGAGTAGTCGGTGTCTTTCAGAACATAAATTTTGCTTGAAGGCGTCTTAGGCCCCATAGCACATTTGTAGAGCTCCTGAGCGGCCAAAACCAAAGAGAACCCCCACAAATGACCCCATTTTGAAAACTAGACCCCTTAACGAATTTATCTAGGGGTTTACTGCCCATTTTGACCCCACAGTTTTTGAAAGAATTGAAGCAAAGCAAAAGGAAAAAATTGTGATTTTCGTTTTTTTGGCAATTCTGTCATTTTAAAAACAGCTTTTTTTTGTACAGCACACACATGAATGAAGACTTGCACCCCAAAATAGATACCCCTGTTTGTCCCGTGTTCAGAAACATACCTATTGTGGCCCTAATCTTTTGTCTGTATGCACAATGGGGCCCAAAATGAAAGGAGTAGTCGGTGGTTTTCAGAACAGAAATTTAGCATGAAGGTGATTTAGGCCCCATTGCCTACTTGTAGAGCCCTTGTGCGGCCAAAACGACAGAGAACCCCCACAAATGACCCCATTTTGAAAACTAGACCCCCTAACGAATTCATCTAGGGGTGTACTGTGTATTTTTACACTACAATTTTTGAATAAATCTAAGCAAAGCAGTAGGAAAAAAATTACAATTTTCATTTTTTTGGCAGTTGTATCAATTTAAAAACTGTTTTTTTTGTACAGCACACATAGGAATGAAGACTTTCACCCCAAAATGGATACCCCTGTTTGTCCCGTGTTCAGAACCATACCTATTGTGGCCCTAATCTACTTAAAGGACACATGGCTAGCCTATAATAGGAGGAGCACCCGTTGGATTTCGGGGTACAACGGAATAAATTCCAGGCCCCATTGCCCACTTATAGAGCCATTGAGCATCCAAAACGATAAAAAAAAACACAAATGACCCCATTTTAGACCTAGACCCCTTAATGAATTCATCTAGGGGTGTACTGCGTATTTTGACCCCACAGTATTTGAATAAATCTAAGCAAAGCAGAAGGAAAAAATTACGATTTTCATTTTTTGGCAATTTTGTCAATTTAAAAACGTTTTTTTTTGTACAGTGTACATAGGAATGAAGACGTTCACCCCAAAATGGATACCCCCGTTTGTCCCGTGTTCAGAAACATACCCAATGTGGCCCTAATCTACTTACAGGAAACATGGCAAGGCCTATAATGGAGGGAACACCCGTTGGATTGCAGGGCACAACTGAATACATTCCAGGCCCCATTGCCCACTTGTACGGAATAAAAATTGACACCTTAAAAAAATATCCCCCCCCCCCCTCTGCACCCTTTCGGCGTTCCCCAAATCTTAGATAAAAGTAATAATGTGAACTGTGTAATATTTCCAAAGACAGGGGTAATTACGGAGGCTGGTTGGGATGGGTACATGGGGCTATAAAACCGGGTATCCTCCCTCCTCTCATGCTTTTTTGGGGTATTTCGTGACCTCAGTGGCGGGTATGGGGTGTAAAAAGTGGCGCACTGTGAGTCTCCGTAAGCTTAATGAGGTGCGGCGGTCTCACACAGAAGGCGCTCAACAAGCTGCTCCTGGAACTGCAGGAAGGCGAACGTTCCCGGGGCTTCTTGTAAATTGCGTATTACAGGTAGCGGTCTGAATAACGCCGGGCTCACGCAGCTGTAGGTGGAATTTGCTTGCCGAGGCCCGCAGCGGAACCCAGCTGTGAGCTCGGCTGTGACCCTGCGTACGGCTGCATAATGTACTGCGCATAACTGCCTACTCACACAGGCGGTCATGCGCAGTATATATATTTTTTTTGTTTGTATTTTCCGCACCGTCGCTTAGCGATGACGCTGGTACCCGCAGCCCATATACAAGGTAGTTGCATATGGGCTGCGGGTATATCCGTGACCATGGAGCACAATGGGCTCTATGTTGCGGATATCCGCGGTAAAATAGAACCTGCTGTGTTCTCTTTTCTGCGAGTGGATTATGCAATTCCGACCCACTAATTTGAGCGGAATTGTGTAATCCAATGCGATTGATCTGCGTATTACTGCGGATCAGAAGCATGCGGAATCCGTAATTTCTATCTGGTCATGTAAGACCGACCTATGTTAGATCGCTACCTTTTTTTCACGTGACCGGGGACCGCCCAACGAGGCCACCCGTCACTGCTCCAGGCTCTCGGCGACCGTTGGTCGCTGGGAGCAAGGAGATTTTAAATTTCCTGGTCTCCCCGACTCCTGCGCATGTGTCCGGTGTTTTGCCGGGGGTCGCATGCGCAGAGTTCGGGAACGTTCACGGAAGAAGATTGCGTTGGGGTGCAAATATGGAGGCCTTCGGTAAAAAGTTTCATCTCCTCTCACCGATCGCATCGGTGAGGGGAGATGAACCTTCACCTTTTTTTTACTTTTACGTGATCGCCATTATCCATTGGATAACGGCGAATACGTGATCAGGAACCGCTCACCGAAGCCCCCGTGAAATCTCCAGGCTCTCGGCTAAGTTTTGTAACCAGGAGCAGGGAGATTTTAAATTACCACAGCTTTTGCGCATGCACCTGCCATATTGGCGACGGGCACGTGCGCAGAAGCTGGGGTAAGGTCCGCGGATAAATCCGCGGGCCTTAGGTACGTCATTTCATCCTCCCTCACGGATATGATCCATGGGGGGAGATGAAACGCAAGTTTTTTAAACTTTTTAAAACTATTTTAAACTTTTTTTTTTACTTTTTGCCCTTTTTTTTTTTACTTTACATGATCACTGTCATCCATTGGATGACATTAATCATGTCCCTGGTGACATCCCTCTGCTCTTGGCTACACATGGCAGCCAAGAGCAGAGGGATTTTGAATTTCCCGGGGCTCGAGCCCCTCTGTCCACGCGCCCGATGTCAATCATCAGGCGCGCATGCGCAGATGGGGATTTCGGGTCCCGGGACATCGCAGAGGACCGGGGTGAGTATTTTCACCTCCCCTCATGGATCCGATCCATGAGGGGAGGTGAAACTTTACTTTTTTTTTACTTTTTCAACTTTTTCGCGATCGACGCTATCTAATGGATCGCGGCGATCGCGGGCCCGGGGACCGCTCACAGCGGTCCCCCGGTAACGCCTCCTGGCTACCGTCAGGAGCCGGGAGCCAGGAGATTTTAAATTTGCCGGGGGCTCCCGCGCTTCTGCGCATGCGCGTGACGTCATCGTCTGGCGCCCATGCGCAGAAGGCCGCCGGCGGGTCTGGGAGGACGAGATCTCCGTGGGACACCGCCGACAAGCCGGGTAAGTAAATTATAACTAACTTTTTTGACAGTTTTATTTACTTTTTTGCGATCGGCGCTATCCATTCGCTAGCGCCGATCGCAATGCCGGGGGGGGACTGCCCGCATCCTGGGATGACAGCTCCATGCTGTCGGCTACCTGCGGGCACCGACAGCATGGAGCTGTCACGTCCTCAGGCCAGTGAGCATTAATCCAAAGAGGATGCATAAAACTACGTCCTCTAGGATTAAAGCCCACTTTCTGAGGACGTAGTTTCCCGATGGGGCAGTTGTTAAGGGGTTAAACTCTTCATTTGAATATAATACACAGTAGATGAAGCTCTAAGACCGGTCACTAGATGGCAGAACAATGTAGTTGAGCAGGAAGGTTACTGACGTGAGCCTATCTGTACTGCTGTTTAGTGTTTGATGTAATGTGCACAAAGCACTTCTCTTCATTCTTACCTCAGCATATCAGTATCTTTTAAGTTTCATTCACAAATACATTACCAGAAAATCATTATTGAGTTCTGAGTGTTATTTTTTTTGGTATTTAAAACTCGACAATATTTGGCAATACTGTATTATGGTCTATATGCGCTCATGTGAAAGAACCCTTTAGACTGGGGCTAAAAAGCAGTCCTGAAACACAAATTTTCAATGCTCAGTCTGACTCTTCTAGTGGGAATATCTTGTTGGAAATAACTAGGAATGCTAAATCGAGTACATAGAATTTATTGGTGAAAGCAAATTTGGGGGTTGCTCCATTAAAATTCAAGCAAAGGCAAAAAAATGCAAAAAAGGTTGCGAAGAGAACAACATTTCAGATTTATTTTCAGCCTATAACCTTCTCTGGGTCGAGATTATACTGTGTGCAAAATGTCATGTCAGTCGGCCGTACCGTTTGTGCGTGTCACTCCAACAAACAGACATTCACAAATATATAGAAATAAGAAGTAGAAGAAAGAAGAATACAAGCAAACAAATAATTAATTAAATTTAACAATTAAATAATTAGGAATAATTAGGTGCATGGCTTTCAATTTAATAACTGAGCTAATTCTAGATTCATATTTATAGCAATATAATTTGATGCATGGAAATAATATCTAAAACATCCCTCATCATTACATAATAAAAACTGGAGTTTTTACTAAAAATACAATACATATAAAACATTAATTTATTCAAATAAGTTTAAAATTAAAACATAAAAAAAATGGTAAAAAGACAAAATATACAAAAGATTCTAATATATGTATTTATGTATACAATGGAGGGTGTGATGTCTGTTCATTCAAAGACTAGTGCCATAATGCAATAGTAGCTTGTATTGATGGTGTGAAATGCTGACCAGCGAGCATTGGTGTGCTCTCTTTACAGAGGAGTGGAGCTCTGAGCCAATAACAATAATAATTAGGTAATTCACATTTTATCTTTACTCAATATTTGTAAAATCCAGTATCTAAGTAATAAATAGTACATGATAACGCAGTAAAGTGACTTCTGTCAATGGCCGTTTCTTAATATTTTTAAAGGGAGTCTGTCAGCTTGAACATGATGTGTATTCTGAGCTAAATGGTCGCATGGGCGGTCCCATCAGTGATTGACAGCTATCAGTATATGGCTGGATTCACACGAACGTATATTGGCTCGGTTTTCACGCCGAGCCGATATACGTCGTCCTCATGTGCAGGGGGGGGGGGGGGGGGGAGGATGGAAGAGCCAGGAGCAGGAGCTGAGGTCCCACCCCCTCTCTGCCTCCTCTCCGCCCCTCTGCACTATTTGCAATGGGGAGAGGTGGGACTGGGGCGGGGCTAATTCTCACCACTTTGCCCCGCCCCGCCTCCTTTCAGTGCAAATAGTGCAGTGGGGTGGAGAGGAGGCAGAGAGGGGGCGGGAGCTCAGTTCCTGCTCCTGGCTCTTCCATCCCCCCCCCCCCCCCCTGCACATGAGGATGACGTATATCGGCTCGGCGTGGAAACCAAGCCAATATATCTTCGTGTGAATGCACCCTATGACTGTACATACAGGGGTATCTGTCAATTACTCATTGGACCGCCCATTGGACTGTTCAGCTCTGAATTAGCAGAAATATAAATAAAACACAGGTAATACTAAATCTTTCACCATAAAACTATATATCAGTCTGCACAGCTCCTCCGGCCCCATAACATCATGCCTGCCATTTGGACAATATCTTCAAGCTGACAGACTCTGTTTATGTATCTTCAAAATGAAAACTGTAATGAGAATCCATCGTACAAATATATGGTATTTTTTACTAAAAATAACAACAAAAGTAATAGAAACTATCAGCTTTTATTGAAACAAAATTCTTTCAGCCCAAATACCACACAGGAAATAGCTAAATAATTCGTTTTATCTGGATTTCTGATATTTTATTCATTCATTTTCTATTTCTGTGATAATATCTTTGACACATTAATTCAAATCCCAGTTTAGAGCCGATCATATCTACAGTTTAGTGCTATATTGTGTGATGGGTAATATATAATGTATTGTTGTTATACACTAAATATATTCTCCTCCCAGGAATGTACTAAACAAGGAGGACATAGAAAGTGATCAGGGAGAATCCCACCATAGAAAGAGTTCTCTCCTTATTAGAGCTCTTATATCTGATCTTCTGCTCACTGAATGAAGTTGTCATAAAGAGACAATAACTGTGATACTGAGAAGTAGAAGATGATTTGCATGTGATATTTGTGTATCTGCTCTCAGGGCCGTTCCCCAGTGATTCCAGCTGTTATATAGGAGACATTGTACAGGTGACATCTCTATAGTCTGTGCTGTCACTCCAGAGACATAAAGATGGCTTCTCAGGGGCTTCTGCTGGGTGTCTTACTGATGTCTCTTCATGGTGAGAGTTACTGACACAGTGTAAAGTCCAGCAGCACAGATGTCATATTACAGCCATGATAGAAATACATTCATGTCTCCTCTTATTTCTCCCCAGGATCCTGTGCACAGATTGTACTGACCGTGTCTCCAGAATATACCGCTGTGTCCCCGGGAGATACCGCCATCATCTCATGTACATGCAGTTCTAGTTTACACACCAGCAGCTTACACTGGTACCAACAGAAATCAGGACAACCACCAAAGCTCCTTATCTATGGTACAAGCAACCGACAACCAGGAGTCCCAGAGCGGTTCTCTGGATCCGGATCAGGAACTAATTACAAGTTAACAATCACAGGATTGACAAAAGACGATGCAGCACATTATTACTGTCATCAGTATCAGAACTATCCTCTCACACAGTGATACAGAGCCGTACAAAAACCTCCTTCCTCATTTAATTACAAAAAAAAAAATCACAATCGAAATGATAGAGGAGCTCAGATGAGACGTCTTCTGTGGTTTCCCCTCTTGTCATACACATCTGTTTCTTCTGTATTGTATTTAAAAACATACTTGACAACTTTTGAGAAGAGATATCGAAAAGATCAAGTACATTATAAATAATTGCCATAGATTCGCCACCACGAGTATAGGGGGACATAAACTGTACGTCTGCTCATGAGCTGTAGACAAAACTTTGGGGGGATTTTGTAAATGCAGACTTGCATCTTTTTTATTTTAGACACAATGGAACATTACAAATAGTTGGAAGAGACACCATATCCTATACTTATATGTGTGGAGTCACTTTCCTTCAAGTGTTTCATTTATGGAAATTAGTTTTTAATTTACTAAGAGAAATCATCTCAAGAGCAGATGGAGTTAAAAGACTGCGAGCAGCAAGAATCCTCCCTTCTGTTATCTTATGACCGCTGTCAGACTGTGTAACCAAATCTCTGTGATTAACAATAATAACTAATTATTTCACATTTTATCTTTAGTGAACTTCTCCAGCACTGTGTCAGCTTGTTGGCCCTGGAGGAATCAAGTCTTAGTATCTTTAACCCTTTAGTGACCACCCATACGTGTTTTCATGTCCTGGGTATCTAGCCTTTATTCTACAGTGCCGCAAAAAAAAACGGTTGGTCCTGTAACATAAAGCCCTGGGGTCTCTGCGTGTGACAGCTACCAGCTATTGGCTACCAGAGGATGGATAACGGTGATCACTTAAAAGATTTTTTTTTTATTTTGAAAAGTTAAAGTTTCATCTCCCCTCACAAATCCGATCCATGAGAGGAAATGAAAATACTCACCTCTCGCCTCCTCGATGTCTCATGGTGATCTGGTTCTGCAAGGACCCGCCACTGGCAAAATGTTGGACGCATGTGCAGAAGTCAGGAAAGCTCAGGAAATGTAAAATCTCCTTGCTCCTTGCTACCGGTAGCTGAGAGCCTGGAATTTTCATGGGGGATGGTGTGGTATACAATCAGATCTGTGAGGGGAGTTGAAATTAATTACATAAGGCCTCCAGTGATGCCCCCTGATAACATCTTTAAGCTTGGACCTTTCTCTGGCTTATGCGTATGCGCCCATCGGCAAAATAGCAAGTGCTGGGGAGAAGCTGATCAGGTGAAGCCACTACAGGCCACTGGGAACCGGAAGCCAAGGAGCACTGACAGCAGGAAGCCTACAGAGGAGGTGAGGGGGAGCGCTGCTTACTATGAAATCAGCTGCAGATATGCAACTGATTTCCAGGCAAAACTCGCACCAATGGTACAGATTTTGACTGTTTTTCCGATGCAGAAATGTTGCAGAATTTGCTCCCTGCCTTTTTTGAAATGGTCCCATACTATTTATAATGATGGATATAAAGTCATACGTTGTGATTAGACCCCGCCTCCTGCACTCCCCCCCCCCCCCCCCCCACACTTTCCTTCCCTGTCCTGCTTTGACCCTGTGAAAATTTGGTCACCTTACTTTACATTATCATCATTTTGACATATACATTGTGTGTGATTTTCACAGTATACTTTTGGATAGGACACATCATGCAACACATTTGTAACACCGAGTCCATCAGTCTTTTTAGTCCATGCTACACAGATTCAGCAGTCATTAGAATGGCCTCACTATTCTTGGACTCTTCTGCTTATGTGGCAAATTCTAGAAACACCGATGAACCTTCTTGGTTACAGTTTAGACCAGCAGACAGCAGAGCTCCGTCTGCTATCAGCTCATGGACTCTCTTATCTCCTGCTCCTCAAGCAAACAATTAGGTGCACATCAGTCTGTACCTTTGCACCTCCAGCAAACGTTTCTCTGCTTATTTGCGACAGCCACCTGCCGTCCTCATTGATCAGCCTTGGCCACAGCAACAGTCCAGTTCAGCTCACTTGGTTCTGGCTTTTTGGATACTCCAGCATATTCCAGTGGGGATTACTTGGCCACATTCCCATTGGACACACAAACAAACAATAGCCCATCTATTGATAACCCCAACAGGAAAATTTTTCTCTTAGATGAGGAAAATTGTCTTCTACCTCATTGTTTTTTTCCCCTTCCTCTGGATCAACATTGGGGAGTAATATGCTGAACTAGATGGACATATGTCTTTTTTGAGCCCGGCATATTATGTTACTTGGTAATTGTTCCAAGTGGAAGAAATAAAGACTCTGTTAAAGAACCTAAAACGTCTGAAAGCAGAGATGTTCTCTTTGAGGGCTCGGTCATACGAGGGAATTTTAAATGCATTTATAGTTGCGTTTTAAATTTGCATCTATGAGAACTAATGCTTTTCAATGAAAGTGGTCACATGTCCATTTCTTTACATGCAAATAAAATTCGCACATGTAAAATGTGTGCCAGCCCCATTGAAAAGGGAGTACATCACGCTCCCCTGACGCTGCTGTGACAGCTGTGACAGTTATGGCAAGGAATTCCTTCATTGATTTCAATGAATGGCTGAGCGCTGCCTGCAATTGGCTGAGCGCTGTGACCAATCGCAGGAAGCGCTCAGCTGTCATTCAATGAATGGCTTAGTGCTACCTGTGATTCGCTGAATGCTCAGCCAATCAGAACCAGCCCTTTTTAGGAGGTGGGGATTTTAAAATCCCCACCTACTGAAAGTGCTTTAGAAAACTGCTGGGGAGCCAGCGGGGGGACACACCAGCGGCAGACAAGTGATGTATATATAATTTCTTTTTTATTCACCAGCTAGGGATGATTTTCAGGATGATTTATATCTTAAGCTCTTCTCTGAAAATCCCTGCAGGGCTTGCCATCATCCCATTGCTTTTAATGGGGCTGCAGAAGCACCGGCCCCATTGAAAGCAATGGGAGAACATCATGCTCCTCTGCCACAGCTGTCACAGTTGTGGCAGGGGAATTTTTCATCCCCATGGGGAATCTCCTTGTCACTTACACTGTGACAGTGCTGTCACAGTGTTCAGTGATGAGGGGACTCCCTGCGGAGATGAAGAAATTCTCCACCACAGCTGTCACAGCTGTGGCAGAGGATAGCGATGGCTCCGCACTTTGTGTGAATTTTGCCATATGTCGGCCGCTTTGGTCATGCAAACTTTTGACGCATGTATTTAGCGGGTTTTGTTTTCACGCAACGTAATGCGTTAAAAAAAACACTCGTCTGATGAAGCCCTGAAGAAGGAGTATGAACTTACTGTGGATAAGAAGACAGAGCATGGCTGTAATGAAGAGGAGCTGACTCCTAAAAAAATCTGTGGTAAACTGACAGGAAAAGCCAAGTGTTGAAAACAGTCTGTTGTTGTTGTTCCTGTCACAGGTGAAGGTACAGCAGTGCAACACAAAGAGGCAAAATGATGAAAGAGTAGACCGGGCCGAGACCGAAAGTGACTGATACAGATAAATATGATTGTGTTATAGGGCAGAACCCTACACTGGTGAGAAGAGTCTTCAATACAGTTAAAAGCTGTGTTCAGATGAGTATAGTGCAGAGTAAAAAAAGATGCAAGTGATGTGTCATGTAATGGTGATGAAGTTGAATTGGTGGTGCCAGTACAACATAATGATGCCCTATTTGACAGGAAGACTGAGAAAGATAAAAGTCTTCAAGAGGACGTTCCTACAGTGAGTGAACTTAAAGGGGAAAGTGACATGAAGGTGACCATAGAAAATGTGGCAGAATAGTCACTGACAGTGCATAAATGGCCTATGCTAAAGGATATACAAAAGCTGGAATTGGAAATGACCACTAAAGGGCTCAGGGAAAGTCTAAATGTCAGAAAAGGATTGTCACTGCTTGATAAACAGGAGGCACATAAAAGTTTTTGTAAATAGGTATCTCTCAGCAGTTAGCTTGGAGCTCCTGGGATTCTGCCACCCACTCTGTAAGAGTAGAGATGCTGTTACCATGCGGCAGATGCGGTTCCTCCCGGGGCAGCCGGGCGCTGGGTCCCGCGGTCAGGGCACGTCCCGCCGACTTGTTGTCTGGTTGCTGGGGGCACGGGTGGGTGGTCAGCACGGTGCGTGCACTCGTGGGTCTGTCGGCGTCATGCGCGCTAGCCTCTGATTGCGGATCTGTACACAAGTTCGTGTATGTTGAGTCCTGCTGGGAGGTGGTGCCTCCCTCTCTCCGCCCCTGGGTGGAGACTTCTGTTTATAAGGCTGGCAGTGAGGTGCATTCACTGCCAGTTATTGGTTTCTGTCAGCGTGCAAGCATCCTGCTTCTGTCAGTCGCCTGTTTTCAGCTTGTTTGCTTGTTCTGCCAGGTCATCCCATCTGCCTTGGTCTGCACTTATTTTCTGTTGGGTTAGTTCATCTGCCCATCCTGTCGGTATTCTACCCTGTTCCATCTTGGTACGCCAGTCCCTCCTCCCGGTCCCTAGTGAGTATAGGTACCGCCGCCCAGTTGCCCGCCTGGAGTTAGCCAGGAGTGGAGGCAAGTAGGCAGGGACAGGGGTTGCAGGTATGTTCTAGGGCAACCCAGACTGGCGTATCATCGGGTATGATCCTGTAACAGATGCCCTCTGGATTGCAGTGAATGTTGATAACAGACTTTAGTTATGACAATGTGAAATGTGATGGCATGAAGTTAAAGTCAAGTGCACTTTATAGTTAGAGGCCAGATGGCCAGGTGTTTATTTGTGTACCAGCAAACACAGAACTTACACGCATGTTAAAAATGAACAAAAATATGTTTATCAAATGGAAAGAGTGTGTGTGGGGGGGTATCTAAGGAAGATTATAATGTGGTCTGCAGGAACTGTGGGGCAAGTGACAGAAAAGCTAATGAAGATAATGAATTAAGGCTTGCAACAGAGGCCAAAAGCAATAGAAAAGGATTTGGGGGGTATGCCAAAAGCAAAAGCAAAGTCAAAGATGTTATTGGATGTTTACAAGATGAAAATGGTGAATTGGTTAAGAATGATGTTGAAAAGGCAAAACTTTTAAATTCCTATTTTGTATCTGTTTTCTCTCAGAACGTAAATTAAACATCAGCTGATCTTCCCTGTGCTATTGAGGGAATAAAAGAATGCAGGCTATCTATAAGCAGAGAGATAGTGAGGGAACACTTAGCTAATTTAAATGAATTCAAGTCTCAAGGTCCAGATGAATAACATCCTAGGATACTAAGGAAGCAGCGCAGGTAATTGCTGAATCACACGCTATAATCTTTGAAAATTCCGGGAGAACAGGAGAAATCCCAGAAGATTGCAAAGCGGCAAATGTTGTCCCTATCTTCAAAAAAAGGGAAGAAGGTGGATCCAGGAAACTACAGGCCTGTGAGCCTGACTCCTATACCAGGACAGATCTTTGAACAAATTAATAAACAGCATGTATGCAAGTACTTGGATAAAAATGAAGAAATTAACCAGAGCCAGCATGGGTTTGTAACAAACAAGTCATGCGAGACAAATCTAATTTCCTTCTATGACAGTAACACCAATTTGTTTGATCAGGAAAACGCTGTGGAAATAGTTTATCTTGACCGTAGAAAAACATTTGACAAAGTATCTCATACTCTACTTATTGAAAAAATGACCAAATATGGGTTTGACAAGGCAACTGTTAGGTGATCACAACTGGCTGAGTGATCGTACTCAAAGAGTGGTCGTAAATGGCTGCACATCCAAGTGAAAGAATGTATCAAGTGGGGTACTGTAAGGCTCAGTCCTAGGCCTTGTGTTGTTCAACAGTTTTATAAATGAGGGGAAACTGATAAATTTGATGACGACACAAAGCTAGGAGGGATAGCTAACACTAGGGAAGAGAGAAATTATTCAAAAATATCTGGAAACCTTGCACTGTGGGTAGCGACTAAAAGAATGGCATTTAACAAGGAGAAATGCAAAGTCCTACATCTGGGCAAGAAAAATGAAGAAAGCACATACAGAATGGGAGAAATTGGGCTAAGCAGCAGCACATGTGAAAAAGACTTGGAATATACTAATAGATCATAGACTGAACATGGGTCAACAATGTGATGCAGCAGCCAAAAAGGCAAACACAATTCTGGGATGTATTAAGAGAAGCATAGAGTCGAGAGCACGTGAGGTAATTATTCTCCTCTACTGTTCCTTAGGGTGGACACCCACTGGCGATATTTTCTTTCTTGCGCTGCGAGAGCACGGGAAAACTCTCGCCTCACAGCGCAAGAAAGACGCCAAAATAGAATCGGCATATCGCTAGTGTTTTCAATGGGGCTTCTGCCACAGCTGTGACAGCTGTCACAGCTGTGGCAGAAGTGCAGAATGATATCCCATTGCAGTCAATGGGATCGGCACTGCTGCCAATCCCCTTGAAAGCAATGCTTTCTTGCAAGCCCCACAGTATGATTATCGGGGAGGGGCTTGAAATATAAGCCCTTCCCTGAAAATCATTAAGTGTTAAAATTTTTTTTTTTAATTACTCACCTCTCCGCCGCTCAGACGCGTCCTCCGGCTGGCTCCCATGCACTGCTGTTAAGCTCACTCAGCAGGCGGGGATTTAAAAATCCCCGCCTCCTGAAAGGGCTGTGCTGATTGGCTGAGGGCTCAGCCAATAGCAGCTAGTGCTTAGCTATTGGCTGAGCGCTCAGCCAATGACAGATAGCCCTTAGCTATTCATTGATGAATAGCACTATCTTAGCTATTCATCAATGAATAGCTAAAAGCTATCTGTCATTGGCTGAGCGCTCAGCCAATAGCTAAGCACTAGTGGCTATTCACTGGACCCTCAGCCAATCAGCACAGCCCTTTCAGGATGCGGGGATTTTTAAATAAATTTTTTTTTACCACTTATTGATGATTATCGGAGAAGGGCTTATATTTCAAGCCCTTCCCCGATAATCATACTGCTGACTTGCCAGATAGCACTGCTTTCAATGGGATCGGCAGCAGTGCCGATCCCATTGAAAGCAATGGGATAGAATGCTGCGGACTTCTGCCACAGCTGTCACAGCTGTGGCAGAGGATTCCTTCATCCCCGCGGATGAAGGAAACTCCTGCCACAGCTGTGACAGCTGTGGCAGAAGTCCGCGGCATTCACCATTTCTTTTCAATGGGGCTAGCGCTGCTGCCGCTGGCCCCATTGAAAAGACTAGCGATATCCCGGCGTGATGCCGGACTGCAAGACTTTTCCTTTACTCTTGCAGCGCAGTGGAGAAAAAAACGCCAGTGGCTGTGAGCCCTTGGTCAGAGCTCGTCTGGAATACTGTGTCCAGTTCTGGGCACCCCATTTTAAAATGACATAGGCAAACTGGAGCAAGTTCATAGAAGAGTTACCAAGATGGTGAGCGGTCTGCAAATCATGTCCTATGAGGAACGGTTAAAGGATCTGGGAATGTTTAGCTTGCAAAAAAGAAGGCTGAGAGGAGACTTAATAGATGTCTACAAATATCTGAAGGGTTGTCATACTGCGGAGGGATCAACCCTATTCACATTTGCACAAGGATTGCTCCTCCCTATACGATCTGACCCTATAACCCAACAGCAACATGAGTGCAGCACTGTGTGAGGAGCAATACTATGCTCTTTCTGACCCTGTAACCTGAAGGCATTGTGAGAGCAGCACTGTGTGCTGAATGAGGAAGATCTTGATCTTCTAATATTGCTGCTCAGCCGGACATGAGGCATAGAGGACAGAGAGTACTGTGGTACTTTAAAGGGACACAGAAGGACTGTATTACTTTATCGGATACAGGGAAAACTGTGCTCCTCTATAGGGTAGCTATATTACTTAAGAGGGGCACAGGGGGGCTCGTATTACTTTTTAGGGTCATTGGGTGGAATGTATTACTTAAAAGCCGTTGTCCAAGGTAAATAAAAACAAATCATTCTCCCCATGTATAAAAAAAAAAGATAAACAATCCTATACTTACATCTCCTTGGCTCCACTGTAGCTCTGAAGCTGCATCCTCCCTTTTCCACTATGAAGCTTAATTGACAGCTTGCAGCAATGTGTACGGTACATCACGGGCTACTGCAGCCAATTATAGACTTCAGCATGCTGATACCTGACACCTGTGATAGTCTGCAGTCAGCCTGCTTATGGAGTGTAACATGCTGCTGCAGCAAATCAATACAGACCCAATGCTGAGAGACGAACTGTGGTGCTGGAGTTGTGTGGAGTTGGGGGAGGTAAGTATATGATTGTTTATTATTTTTATATATAGCAAACATAAATTAAAAAAGAAAGCCTTTAACCCCTTGAGTGGCGGGTTTCCTACCACCTTGTCGTACCCACCAGGGCAGGTTTTTTAAACGGTCTAATCATTGAATTTCAACTAATTTTGCAGTTGCGTTCCAAGAGCCATCACTTTTTCATTTTTCCATTGACACAGCCATATGAGGGCTTGTTTTTGCAGCACAAGTTGTACTTTTTGATGGTATCATTTTTGGGTATATATAATGTATTGCATAACTTTTGTGAAAAAATTTGTAGGGAGATAGGGGGAAAAAAAGAAATTCTACCATTTGTTTTTTGGATTTCATTTTCACGGCATTCAGCGTACGGAATAAATAATGTGATATCATTATTCTCTGAGTCAGCACAATTCTGGCAATACCGAGTTTATACAGTTTTTATGTTTCGCTATTTTTGTACATTTTAAGCATTTTTTTTTTCAATTTGTTTTTTATTTACTTTTTTCCTTTAAGATAGGAACATACAAAACATATATTACTTGTATATGCAAGCATGCATACAGTCTTTGCAGTGTGTTAGTATTCGATTAAACATATTCGAAGAACTGACTTCTTTATAGAGTCCTTATAAAATCTATAGCCAAATCCTGGATGAGAAAATTGTTAGTCTATTGAATGACAGCTGAGAGCTGCCCCTGATTGGTCCCTGTGCTGAGCCAATCAGAGGCAGCACTCACTCACCCATTCATGAATTCATGAATGGGTGAGTGAGAGCTGCCTCTGATTGGTGAGGGCTGTGACCAATCAGAGGTAGCCCATTCAGCAGGCGGGGATTTTAAATCCCCGCCTGCTGAATACTACACAGAGCAGTTCAGGGGAACTGCCGGCCGGCCGCGGCTGAACTCCGGCTGCAGGGACAAGGTGACTATATATATTTTTTTTATTTTTACACATTTTAGGATGATTTTCAGGGAAGGGCTTATATTTTTAAGCCCTTCCCAAAAATTCATCCCACGCTCGCTGGCAGGCCATTGCTTTCAATGGAGCCGGCTGTATTGCCGGCTCCATTGAATTCAATGGGCGAACATCGTTCTTCTCTGCCACAGCTGTTACAGCTGTGGCAGAGGAGAATGATCTTTGTAGTATATGTTCTCAATGGGGTCGGCGCTGCTGCCGCCGGCCCCATGGAGCGCATACATAAAACACAAGGAATCGCAGATTGCAGATAGGCGCGATCTGCGATTCCTCGTGTCTGGCCCGTTTCACTGAAAACGCTGCTAGCTACAGATTTTTCTGTGAATCGTCGGCCCGGTCACGCGATTTGTGGATGCGACTCCGTCATGCGATCCGCAAATTGCGGCAAAAAACGGTCGTCTAACCGAGGCCTTACAGTCTCAGTCCTGGGTATAAGCAGATCCTGGGAGAGATTTCTACATTAACCCATGATATATTTATACATAGTTATTAGGTCGCCCCTCAGCCATCTTTTTTCTAAACTAAATAATCGCAATTTTCATAACCTCTCTGGGTATTGTAGTTTATACAATCTGTTAATTACTTTAGTTGCCCGCTTTTGTACCCACTCAAGCTCCGATATGTCCTTCTTCAATACCGGTGCCCAAAACTGTACACAATATTCATGTGTGGTCTGAGCAGTGACTTGTAAAGAGGAAGAACAATATTCTCGTCATGCACCCCTAGACCTCTTTTGATGCACTCCAAGATTCTATTTGCTTTGGCAGCAGCTGCCTGACACTGGCTGCTCCAGTTAAGCTTACAGTAAACTAAAATCCCCTTTTCCATGTCAGTGTTACCCAGTGGTTTCCCATTAACCCCTTGAGTGGCGGGTTTCCTACCACCCTGTCAGACCCACCAGGGCAGGTTTTTTAAAATGGTCTAATCATTGAATTTCAACTAATTTTGCAGTTGCCTCTCAAGAGCCATAACTTAAGGGCTTGTTTTTTTGCGGGAGAAGTTGTGATTTTTTAAACAGGGGGGAGGAAAAAAAGAAATGGGGAAAAAAGAAAAAAAGGGTCCATGTCATTAAGGGGTTAAATAATGCATTAACTTCCTTCTCTGGGTCATTACGATGCACATGGATACCACATATGTGATTTTATTTTTGATTTTTTACTAAGTAAAGGGAGACAAGTATTTTTTTTTTTTTATAATTTTTTTACTTTTGTTTTTTCTTTTTACTTTTTTTTTTGTCCCTTTAGGGGACTTCCACAGGGACCCATCAGGACCCCCTGATCACATTCCGGGGTCCGATGGTGACAGCCCTTTACATGCTGCAGTCACATAGACTGCAGCATGTAAGGGGTTAACACAGCAGAGATCGGGGGTTTTCTCTGATCTCTGCTGTAAGAGCTAGTACCTAGCTATCCTTTGACAGACAAGCACTAGCTCTCCCTGCCACAGAGACCATCGGCTTGCTTCTGACAAGCCGATGGTCTCTATGGCAACCTATAAACAAAGCAGGAGACTTAGAAGCAGGAGATTGCCGGCAAATCGGCAATATCTTCTGCTGGTTTTTCAAAGCCCTGCTTTGTTCTCTGTGGGACAGTGCAGGCAGAGCACAGTGCCACAGCTTGTGGCATTGTGCTCTGCAGCTCCCATAGTGATACATAGCCCGGAAATCTTCCGGGCTATATCACTATCGGAGGTGGAGCTCGTCCCGGAAAAGGGGTTAAGTGTGTAATGATGACATGTATTTCCTCTGCCCATGTGCAGAACCTTACATTTATCAGTGTTAAACCTCATTTGCCACTTCTCTGCCCAGGCCCCCAACTTATCCAGATCTTCTTGCAATCTCCTTGCATCCCATTTTGTGTTAGTTTCTTTACATAGTTTTCTGTCATCTCCAAATATTGATATTTTACTGTACAATCCTCCTACCAGGCCATTGATAAATATTTTAAAAAGAATATAGCCCAAAACTGATTCCTGTGGTACCCCACTAGTAACTGGTACCCAATCAGATTATGTACAAGTAATAACCACCACTTGCTTTCTATCTCTGAGCTGGTAACTTACCCACTTACATGCATTTTCTCCCAGACCAGGAATTCTCATTTTATATACCAACATTTTATGTGGCACAGCATCAAACACTTTAAAAAAGTCCAGATACACAAGATCCACAAGTAAAAAACATACATGAGCAGCATAGGTGGTGCAAATAGTATCAAATGACAGGCATCTTTATTCCCCTTCAACACAAAGACAGCAACATTTCGACCTTGAAAAAAAAGGCTTTTCTCAAGTTTAAAAAAAAAACAAAAACATTTTCCTTGTTGATGAATTGGATCCAGGGCCAGGATCATTATTTAGGCGTGCATTTGGATCTGCTTCCCTGTATTAACAGCATTGAGTTTGTGCTGCTGACAATATCTTTTACTGCGATACACACGGTCCAATGACTCTTCATGGTCCAGTCAGGAACTTACCTCAATGTAGAAGCTGATCAGGTTGGTTTGACATGAGCGATCTCTCATAAACCCCTGCTGAAGTTATACAGCTAATTTTCTGGAGGTCCTCCAGGATAGCATCTCTTAGAAACCCTTTAAACATTTTACTTACAATAGAAGTAAGACTTATCGACCTGTAATTTCAAGGTTCGCTTTTTGACCCCTTTTTGAATATCGGCACCACATTGGCTATGCACCAATCCAGTGGAACAAGCCCTATCACTACTGAGTCCTTAAATATAAGAAACTAGAGTCGGTGTATCACATCACCTAAATGGTGTATGCCATTGGGATACTACAATTTGTCTGTTTTAATCCCTTTAAGACGGTTCTGCACTTCTTCCTGGGTTAGATTGGTGGTATTTAATGGAAAGTTTACATTATCACTCTGCATCTCATCTGACATTTCATTTTCCTCTGTGAATACAGCAGAGAAAAAGCTATTTAATAAATTTTCTCCTCATCACCCTCTACAATTTCTCCTTCATCTTTAATTAAAGGGCCAACACTTTCCGTATTAATCTATTCAATTTACTATTTATATAATTGAAGAACATTTTAGGTTCAGTCTTACTCTCCTTGGCAATATGTCTCTCTGTCTCCATCATTGCTGCTTTTATCTGATTTTTATAGAATTTTTTTCCTGATACGTTTTTAGTGCTTCTTCGCTGCCATCTTGTTTTAGTAGTTTAAAAGCTTTATTTTTTGCTGTTTATTGCTCCATTTACATCTTTATTAAGCCTAATTGGTTTTCTTCTATTACTATGTCTTTTATTCCTGTAAGGTATGAACCTCTCACAGTAAGTACTTAGGATGTTTTTAAACATTTCCCATTTATTGCTCAATCTCTTATTTTTGAGTACATTATCCCAGTCAGTAGGGTTAAGGGCATCTCTGAGCAGGTCAGACTTGGTCTTAATAAAGTTTAGTTTTTCGTAGCTCTCCTATAAAACCTTTTCTTGAAGAATTCCTTCTGGACTGCAATCAGTAGACATAAATTAAACATCTACAATAGATAAGTGACATTTTCAGGAAGTTTTTATAATTAAATGTAATTGGTAGGAGGTTAAAAAACATTTAAATCTATGACAATTTTTACATTTGAAAACAGTGATAAAAAAGTGTGTGCAGGAGCGCTGAACCTTTTTGCAAAAAAAGTTGTAAATGACTATATGTTTTGGACTGGCAAACACACATTAGTGCTTAAAAACTCTGCTGCAATCTTCTGGGGCATCTAATAGTCCGAATACAGGTAAGTGCCAGTATAAGGAATCAGGAGTCTCTGAGCTCCATGTGACACAAATAACCTGGCGGTGAAGTGTTAGGGGAGCAGCATGTACTGTGCTGGGTGTAAATACCCCCAGTGTTATCTGCTGACTGATCAGTCACATCTACACAGATGTCTGAGCTCAATGTCAGAGGGGGCGCTGTGATGGGCGCTGTGGTTAGCATTGTGGTGGGGAACTGTGTCTGGCACTGTGATGGAGCAATGAGTACTGCATCTATACTATATTGCTTGCTCATCACCCATAGCAAAAATATAGTAAATAAAAACATTTTCTCCTCTTTTATGCTTCTAAATATTGAAGCATCTTATGTTCTGTTGCTTTTTATTGTCTAAAAATACAATCCTAGCAGATTTCTTTTAAATCAAAGTCTATCTAGTAAAATATGCAACACAGATTATCCTTGAGTTTCTTTGTAAAGTGTCTGTATACTTACGTACATGTAAAGTTCTGATCTGATTTTTGCTGTCCTTCTGGGATATCATGTACAGATACATCAGGTAAAATGTATGTGATATATTTTAGGAAATGACTGAAAAATGTGATGAGGTCTGAATCCTTTCTGAATGCACAGCATACATGATGGCTGGTGATGGCCTCTTCATAAGGTACGTTCCTCCTACTGTCAGTATCAGACACTGATCCCATTGTCCTCTGCCTGGTGATGACTGATGTGATGAATGCCATTTACTTCCCATCACTAGTAGTTGGAGGCTGATAGATAACTAAGATATCATATTTTATAGTCTCTGAAAACATTAGAGGGAGTTCGTTTTATGACGTCTCTGTAATTGATATCATTAGACACAGAAGTTGGACTGATCCTGTAGAACTGAGAAATAGAATGTTATTAACTTCTGAATGTAAGATTTTATAGATAAAGTAAATGTATAACTTTTGTTACTATTTGTAACTATAAAGACTATGAGAAAATAAACAACCTTTATATAATTTAGTGTCTATGAAACCATGAAAAACTCACATCCTGTAATATCTTCTAATCTGGGGGATTTGCATATTTGCTGTTTTACATAATCCCTCAGACTATTTCCCTGTAGACTTCATGTGATATAAGTAAGAGCTGAACCCAATGATCTGTGTCTGTGAGCCTCCAGAACAATGAAGATGCTTTCCCTGAGATCTCTGCTCTGTGTGCTGTATCTTTACATACAAGGTAATGTCCAGGGAGGTTTATACTATGTGGGATGGATGAGAATACATAGAACATCCCTGTATACATGTAGGAAGAGGAGAATGATCACATTTATATCACTGATTGTCACCATTATCTCTTCTCTTTCTGCTCCTAGTTTCCTATGGAGAGATTACGGTGACTCAGACTCCAGAATATATGTCGGTGTCACCCGGAGATACAGCCAGATTCTCATGTAAATGTAGTGAAAGTGTCTATCACAGCGGGGTTACACAGCATCTCCTATCCTGGTACCAACAGAAACCGGAACAAGCTCCAAAACTTCTTATCTATTATGCAAACACTCGGCCATCTGGGATCCCAGAGAGGTTCAGTGGATCCAGATCTGGAACTGATTTCACTCTCACAATCACAGGAGTGATAAAAGACGATGTAGGATATTATTACTGTCAGCAGCATATTGAGTATCCTTTCACACGGTGATACAGAGCCGTACAAAAACCACCTTCCTCATTTACTGTTCTTGCTTAGATACTGAATATACAGAAGTCATTCACACCTGCGTTGGGTTTTCACTCACAATTCTACCTGTCTGTTCTATATTTGGAGCAAAACAATGGAATGAAATAATTATTTTTTCCCCTTTGATTCAATAATGGGTCTTGAAAAGATTAAAAAAACAGAATGCTGTCATTTTGCTTCCATTCCGTTATGTTTCCACAATATTCATCAAATGCTTTAAAGGGGTTGTCCCGCGAAAGCAAGTGGGGGTATACACTTCTGTATGGCCATATTAATGCACTTTGTAATGTACATTGTGCATTAAATATGAGCCAAACAGAAGTTATTCACTTACCTGTTCCGTTGCTAGCGTCCTCGTCTCCATGGTGCCGTCTAATTTCAGCGTCTAATCTCCCGATTAGACGCGCTTGCGCAGTCCGGTCTTCTCCCTTCTGAATGTGGCCGCTCGTGCTGGAGAGCTGCTCCTCGTAGCTCCGCCCCGTCACGTGTGCCGATTCCAGCCAATCAGGAGGCTGGAATCGGCAATGGAACGCACAGAGCCCACGGTGCACCATGGGAGAAGACCTGCGGTCCACCGTGGGTGAAGATCCCGGCGGCCATCTTCGCAAGGTAAGTAAGAAGTCACCGGAGCGCGGGGATTCGGGTAAGTACTATCCGTTTTTTTGTTTTTTTTTAAACCCCTGCATCGGGTTTGTCTCGCGCCGAACGGGGGGGCTATTGAAAAAAAAAAAAACCCGTTTCGGCGCGGGACAACCCCTTTAAGATGTGACATTAAGTAGCTCCGTCCCCTTCCATCTACAGGTGAATGATAAAAGGTTAAGACCTAAAAATGTGCTTTAAAAATGGAGCTATGGAGCTATTGAATGACAGCTGAGAGCTGCCCCTGATTGGTCCCTGCGATGAGCCAATCAGAGGTAGCACTCACTCACCCATTCATGAATTCATGAATGGGTGAGTGAGAGCTGCCTCTGATTGGTGAGGCTGTGACCAATCAGAGGCAGCTCATTCAGCAGGCGGGGATTTTAAATCCCGGGCTGCTGAATACTACTCACAGCAGTTCAGGAGAACTGCCGACCGGCCACGGCTGAACTCCGTCTGCCGGGACAAGGAGAGTATATATTTTTTTTTACTTTTTACACATTTCTGGATGAATTTCAGGGAAGGGCTTATATTTTTAAGCCCTTCCCGAAAATTGATCCCGCTCTCGCCGGCAGCCCATTGCTTTCAATGGAGCCGTCTGTATTGCCGGCTCTATTGAATTCAATGGTCAGTGCTCATTTAATCGAGACGAGTACCGCGTGGTGCTCGTCTCGAGTAACGAGCATCTCGAGCACCCTAATACTCGAATGAGTATCAAGCTCGGACGAGTATGCTCGCTCATCTCTACTTCTGTCCCATTGGGTTTTCATAATACGAATCAAAAACTTAAAGATATCCCCTTTCAACTACTGGTGAATAATAAAATGTTGAATCTATCAAAATTGTCCCTGATAATGTACTTTATTAACTGGAGACAGAAAGCTTTGCTCCAATTGTTAACAAGCATATGATTCAGTGGAGCGAGAGTTGTTTCATCCTATACATACAGTGTGATACTAGACAGTCCGACTTTCCTTCAGCTATAGAGACAATACTAGTAATTATTAGGAAATTAATAGCACCAGTGTATCTGGTGGCGTGAAGCGCCACACAGCTCTGCTACATGCACGTGTTACAGGCACACACAGCTTTGCTACATGCTTTGCTACCTGGCCTATCCTCACCCTGTCTCCGCCTAACCAATTTTATAACCAACTCCAAGGAAACCCCTCCCTCCACAGCGAGCGTGACTTGACCACCTCAAGACTGCAACGGATACTACAGGCAATGCCCATAAATCAATGTCCATTGCATTTAGGTGGACACTATCACTATGCCCAAAATTTCCATGCCCTGATTCCAAATCCGAGAGCCTAACGACCACTCCCCCATTCCAAGCCACAAAACCTGAAAACGCTTTATTTAACTTTATCAGCGCTTTGTTAAGCCTCTCTACTGACCCCATTTTACACAGAACAATCTTACAAACCCACTACTACCAACCCGGAATAATGAATTCAAAAGGCACAGGATATCATAGTGAATATTATGTGTAAACTGCCAAAATGGCCTACACCCCAAGTCATTTCTGCTGACCTGAAAAACTAAGATGTTTGGGACCCTGTCTAAACCCACAAAATGGTGTTCCTCTGGTAGAACCCTGTGCCATGCCATACCGCATGATCCTACCCATCTTATTGCCATAACGTCCCATGAAAACACCATATGTACAGATATTTGCCCTCTCAGCACCCCAGGAAACATAATAATGGCACATTAGCCACACTAGAGCTGGGCTTCGATCTGCAAGAGAAAAATACTGCAAAACATAACTAACATCAAACTTCAACATTCCTGCTAATTTACATGCACCCCCACCCGCTTAACTTTTACTTCATAGTAAATGGATTCCCATCTAGTGGTCCGCTTTACCACTTCTGAACCAAGACTCCAACTTGCCACCTCAGTTGCAGCCCCTACCAGGAAGCAATGAGACCCAAAAAAAGAACTGTCAAGGCCCAAACTATCCAAGGCCTTATAGAAAACTGCTATAATTTGTAATCTGGACAAGAAAGAACCCTCCTCATGTCACAATAACAGCCCTGAAGTTATCTTGAAAGATGCTTATAAGCCATTGAACAATCAACTGGACACATTAATGCCCCGGGCACTCGTCCAATAATGATTCTTTGACATCTCCCCACTTGGTTTTTCTTAGAATGACGAATCCACACTTCCAGACGATCTTTGAAGGGCATCACATCCTCTATCTACAAACCAACTCCCATCTTTTTGCTGGGAAAAACTAATGCTGCACACTGTTACTAATACTACCCCCAACTGTTCCAACCATTTAAAAGATACAGGCCTACGTTTGATGGTCGCCCCTTCCCATTTTAAAAACCTTTCAGGGCCTGGCCTATTAAAAACTGCTTTGTCACGTCCTCAACCCCCCTTACTGCATAATCAAAAGGCAAAGCCCGTCATCCATCTGTATGTCACCCAGTGAGACCACGCAATCCTCTCATTTCCCCCAAGCTGCCTCATAAGCTGTTAACGTTCCCAACACCAATAAATCAGATTATTTGCTGCTTGCTGATCATTTTTCTAAGCTATGGTGGGCACATCCTCCTCTCGTCTTCTGCTTCCAGAACTAATGATTGAAAACGCTCCCACTGAAAGCGAAAGAGAGAATCCGCAATTCAATTTGTTTTTTTTACACCCAATACATGTACCGCCACTACCAACGCATTCAGTGACAAAGCTTGTAACACCAAATAATGCAGCAAGCTTACTACAAGGGGAGAGGATACTGTTAAACTGTTAATAGCCTGAGCCACCCCAAAATTGTCGCAATGAAACCTAACTTTATTATTATGAAACCATTCGGTTCATACGTCACTGCGGCAATAATGGGGAAAAGCTTAAGCAGCACCAAATTTCTCACCAATCCTGATTCAACCCACTCTTTTGGCCACTGACTGGTGCACCATTGTCCCTGAAAAAATACACCAACCCCCAAAATGCCTGCCATGTCTGTAAACAGTTTGCAGTCAAAATTCTCAATTGACTGCAAAATCATTAACAATTTCCTATTATAATGTTCTAAATAGGACATCTAAACCTCCAATCCCACCCTATGTTCTTTCCCTAAGCGAATATAATGATAGACCGCTTTTACTCCCAATGTGTCAGCCGCTAAATGAGGACAAAAACCCTTTCCATGGCCATTATCCAACATGCAAAATTAAGTTCCCCCAACAGAGATTGCAAATCTTGCAGCATAATTTTTGTGACCCGCCGGGCCCTATTAACCTCTTACTGCAAGGAGTTCAATTAATCCATTGGCAACCTGCACTCCATAATAGCCATGTCTATGATATTGTCCAAGAAGTTCAAACAAGTAGAAGGCCCTTCTGTTTTATCAGGAGCTTACGGGACTCCAAAATGTTGCGGCACCCATTGAATAGTCGAAAGGAGTGTAGAACATATCGGCAAACTTGCCAGGCCTAAACATAAAGAAATCGCCCAGGTAATGAATTACTGTGGCAATACCCACTACCACTTCAACCACCAACTTCAAGAACAAGCTAAATGCCTCAAATAAGTGTGAGAAATTGAACAACCCATAGGCAAACTTCAATCTGCAAAGCATACTCCTTCCCAATAACATCCTAACAAAAGGATGCTTTCTGTATGAAGCGGGAGAAGGCGAAAGGCCGATTCAATGTCGGTATTTGCCAGTAATGCCCCCCCTTCCTTATTTTAACACCCAAGTAACTGCCACATCAAATGACATATACACTATGGAAAAAAAAGCTCTGGATCTATGCAGCCATTGGCCGACACACCTTTTGGATATGATAAATGATAATCAGACAAAACTTATTTGGCTCTTTTTTGGGGACTGTACCAAGCAGGAAAATAAAAAAAACCGGAAAAGGAGGTTCCCCGAAAGGCCTCACAATATGACCCAAGAGCACCTCCTTCTCCTGCTTTTTCCTGACTACTGCCTCAGGCATTCAGGACCACGGACAGCAGCACTACAGAACTGCTCCAATACAGCATGGACATCCATGATGTAAGTATGAAGCTTCTCTTTCTTCCTTGATTTCATTTTCCGACTGCCATTCTTGCTCTTTCCTCCCACTTTCTAACTTCTCCTATTGCCTCTTTCTCTTAACTCTTGTTAAGCCTTTCCTTTCCATGCCTTATGTGGTCTTCCATCCACGGCCCCTAGGCCTCTGTTATGTTCCTTACTATCTTCATACTGCGATCTGCAACTATACCCTGCCCAATGCAATTAAACTATTCGTTTAGCAGGTACAAGAGGAGCCTGGATGCCTTTTCAGTGTAACAATATTACATGTTAAATTACTGATACTTCCGAAGGGTCGGTGATCTGACCCAAAAGAGCTCAGTAGTCGTGAGCGTAGTTGCATACACCCATCTATTTAAGCCCTAATACACAGGCGACATACGCCCGTGTGAATGTACCCTTAGAGGTAAATTCACTTTAACTTTCAGTTTCAGTCTTTAAATGATCACAGGCCCTTTATATATCTCAGTCTCTGTCTCACATATTAGGCTCTCTGGCTACTTCTTCAATATTAGAATGGTCTCACACAAGCATAGGCAAAAAGGCACGTGGCAGTGTGACTTTTTGCTCACTGAAGTTCTCAGCTTCGCATGTGCAGCTGTGCATTTTCCTGTACTTTTTGCACTGCCAGGGGCAGTGATTTAAAATCTGTGCAGCCTCAGTGCTTCCCAGTGTGTAGTTTTCCCTATAAAATTGCACGGTACACTGCACAATTGCATGGGGATCGGGTGCGCATCTACGCAACCCCCAAACACTCACATGGTACCTTTGGTGTGCACCAAAATAGAGCATGCTGCATTTTTTTAGAGCATTCTGCAAGTGCAAACGTGGAAGTGAGAATGAGCCCATTGAAAGCAATGGGATCTATTCTCTGCACACTTTGTGCACAAACACGCTCGTGTGAAGCCGCGCTTAAGGAGTCTTGGTGCAGCTACATGGACACTCAACATGTTCTTCAGTTGTTCCCTTTCTAATTATTGTATGGTGGAAATACATAATGCAATATACACTAAATATATTCTCCTCCAAGGAATGCCCTAAACAAGGAGGACATAGAAAGTGATCAGGAGCAATTCCACCATAGAAAGAGTTCTCTCCTTATTAGAGCTGTTATATCTGATCTTCTGCTCACTGAATGAAGTTGTCATAAAGAGACAATAACTGTGATACTGAGAAGTAGAAGATGATTTGCATGTGATATTTGTGTATCTGCTCTCTGGGCCGTTCCCCAGTGATTCCAGCTGTTATGTGACCACTGAAGCTTGTGATTGGCTGGCTGATCACATACACAACGGATGATCTGTGACCACCTCAGTTTCCTCTATGATCAGAATGGAGGGCATTGTGACTCCTGTGGAGAACTGGGGAAAGGCCACAAAAGTGGTGAGAACGGCTAATTTAACCTTTAAACTTTTCTGTCTTGTATAATTATTATTTTTTCACTCCTGGAAAACTCTTTAAAGAGTGTAAAAATATGACTGTCCATATGAAGTGCTGTGGATGAGCAACACACAGCAGAAAGTATTTATATACCGGTATATGTAATAAACTACACGACTGATACCGTCTGTCTCTGATAGCTGACACTTTCCACAATAGCTGCAATCAGAAAGAACTCTGATCGTGGTTGTTAACTTTTTAAATACCGCTATCAATTTTGCAACGGCATTTAAATATCCTGATCGGAACTAAAATTTCTTGAATGGCCCTGCCTTGATAAAATCGCGGGGGTGCCATCCAGGTGTCATGGCAGTCTGCGGACTTCTGAAGATCTCCTGGGCTGCCATGACTTTTTACCTATTAGGGACGTACCTGTGGCACAGGCAGACTGCTAAAGTAGAGTACTGAACATTGCAATACCGTAGTACTGCATTTCACTGTATAAGTGATCAAATGATCACAAGTTCATGCAAAAAAATATATAAATTAAAAAACATGAATAAAAAACAGATTTACTATTATTATATAAAAAGAATACATATTGAAGAGGGAAAAAGCAAACCTTTTTCCCAATTGTCACATCTAAAAAATAAAAATAAAAAATTGGTATCACTACATCCGTAAAGCTCCAATGTACAAATATCACATTCTTAATCCTGCCAAAGAAAATGCAATAGCAGAATTGTGCTTTTTGGTTATTCCATCTGTAAGAGAAAATTGAAAAAAAGCGATCAAAAAGTCGTATGTTTCCCCAAATATTACCAAAACAAATTGCAGGTCATCGTTTTTTTTCCAAAGGTATTCAACTTTTTAAGAATTGCTATATAAAAAACATATGTTTGGTATGACTTTTATTTTACTTATCCACAAAATAAGGAAAATGTGTCATTTTTAATGCACCATGAACGTCCAACTTAGATATTTTTAAAATACTTGCAATGCCTTATATGGTACTGTCACGTTGTGCTCCTGGGATCTGTGGTTCTGTGGGTTTCCAGGAACACACTGCTGCTGGTGTGATTTGGTTTGGCTGACCAATGCTGTGGAGTTCTCCTGCCCCCCAATCATCACCTGTCTGCTGCATGTAAATACCAGTCTCTCTTGCAGAAGGGTGCTGGACATTATCCATGCCTCATCATTCCCTCTCGGAACACTAGTTGGAGTCATGTATGATTTACGGCTTGTTTGAGTCCTTCTCCCACACTCTCTCTGAAGATTGTCTAGACACCTGATTCCCCTGTTCGCATGTTCTGCGGGTTCCTGCTCCCTAACCCTTTAGTCAGGTGAGGTTCCAGATATCACATGTCTTTAATGCTGTCAGCTGGGTGATGTCTGACACGTTATCACCTTATCACGTATTGCTGGCATCTGTTTGCTTGCTTCCTGCTCTCTCTGTGTTTAGACAATAAGGCATTGCAGTACAAAAGTACTGCAATGCATTGTGTAGTGATCATAGAAAAATAGAAGACATTATTTTTTTTTTTAAAGTAAAGAAACGTAAAAAATAACACAATTTTTTTTGCACACTTGTTCCCCATTTTGTATTAAAAAATGTTACATTTTTTAAAAATCTCACAATATTTGTATCATTGCATCCATAATGATCTGTACAATAAATTGAACACTCTATTTATCCTTCATGACAAAAACTGTAAAAAAAAAAACCTTAAAAAACACAAGCAGAATGCTTACTTTGTCTATTTTGCCTCCAAAAAATGCAATAAAAGTGATAAAAGTGAATAGCCGTATGTACCCCAAAATGGTACCAATAAAAACTATAGCTCGTTACGTAAACAAAAGCCCTCACAGAGCTCCGTCCATGGGAAAAAAATGAATTATGGGACTTTGAATGCAGCTATGTAGAAAAAAAAGTGGAGGTAAAATCCCCCTCCCCCCCCCCCCCTCAAATGTTGCATCTTTTGGGTCAAATGTATTTAAGGGGTTAGGCTAGTTTGGCGCAACTGTAGGGACCCTCAGAACGTCTGTTAATAATTAACATTCACAGTTTTCATGGTGCAAGGCTCTCTCTCTGTATTAGTACTTTTTTTAGCATACGGTGCGCATTCCAGCCGGCCGTTTTTACTACGGCAGGAAAAGATAGGACTGGACCCAGCTTTTCAGACGGAATACGCCAGCCGTTCTTATAGATGTTTATGGAAGCATATGAGACCTGCCAGTAAAGGAAAGTGGGTGGGAGGGAGTTTAGCAGCAAGTTTGCTAAACTCACTCCTCTTCGCCAGATGTCAGCAAAGCGACTGGGTGGGATGGGGTCAGAGATTAGCACACTAGCTGCCGCCCCATCCCACCCACTCCCGTTGCTGTCAGCCGGCAAGGGGCGGAGAGGGAGAAGGAAGAGGGAGGGAGTTGAGCAGAGCTAACTTACACTGGTTCCAACAGAAATCAGGACAATCACCAAAGCTTCTTATCCATGATATAAACCCCCAACAACCATGAGTCCCAGACCGATTCTCGGATCTGAATCCGGATCTGGAATGGATTACAAGTTAACAATCACAAGAGTGATAGAAGATGCAGCAAATTATTACTGTCAGCAGGGTAATAGCTGGCCTCAGACAGCAGAGATCTGGAGAGACAGGGATCTAATGAAGATGGATATGCTTAGATCATTGATACAGAGTTGTAGAAGAGATGTTGCTTGAAAAAATGCCTGTGTTATTTCCTCACTGAACAGCATAATATTACAGAAGTCTGGGGGATTTGCATATTTGCTGTTTTACATAATCCCTCAGACTATTTCCCTGTAGACTTCATGTGATATAAATAAGAGCTGAACCCAATGATCTGTGTCTGTGAGCCTCCAGAACAATGAAGATGCTTTCCCTGAGATCTCTGCTCTGTGTGCTGTATCTTTACATACAAGGTAATGTCCAGGGAGGTTTATACTATGTGGGATAGATGGGAATACATAGAACATCCCTGTATACATGTAGGAAGAGGAGAATGACCACATTTATATCACTGACTGTCACCATTATCTCCTCTCTTTCTGCTCCTAGTTTCCTATGGAGAAGTTACACTGACTCAGACTCCAGAATATATGTCGGTGTCACCCAGAGATACAGCCAGATTCTCGTGTAAATGTAGTGAAAGTGTTTATTACAGTGTAAATTCACAGCATCTCCTATCCTGGTACCTTCAGAAACCCGGGCAACCTCCAAAGCTTCTTCTCTATTTTGCAAACACTCAACCATCTGGGATCCCAGAGAGGATCAGTGGATCCGGATCTGGAACTGATTTCACTCTCACAATCACAGGATTTTTAAAAGATGATGCAGGATATTATTACTGTCAGCAGGGTGCTCAGTGGCCTCGCACACAGTGATACAGAGCCGTACAAAAACCTCCTTCCTCATATACTGTTCTTGCTCAGATACTGAATACACAGAAGTCACATAGTTTTACAGCTTGTTGATGAGTATTCTTACTTCAGTCTAAACTGCTGTTTTGTGCTTCCTGCTGTATAGGCTCCTGAAATAAGTTCATGTTCTGCTCTATGTCAAAATTATAATATGCCTTGTTTTTACTTTTTAGTTAGTTCCAAAATGAAGTTGAACATGCAATCACAGCGGGTCTTAAAGGGGGTTCCTATCACTAGGAAACCTCAGCAATAGCTAATTGCCAGGAACCTACAGCTTGGGATTCCCAGTGATGAGCAGATCACCCGACCCACTGACAGTGCACCAAGGCTAAAATCAATGGGAGTAGAAGCAGCTACTACACTTGGTAACTGAAGTACTGGACGTGTAATAATTAGCTTCAGTTCCCAATAATTTTAAGGAAAATGAAGCCATCTATGGGACTTCTGCTCCTGACCCGATGATGACATCTGGCCTGGCTGCACTGATAGCAAGTTGGGCAATGAACTCATTGCTGGGAACCCCAAGTGGTGGGTTTCTGGCAATTAACTATTGTTAACCTATTCTGAGGATAGGTCACAAATAGCTTTTGCCTGTAAAATCCCTGCAATAGGCATTTATGCTTGACAGCCTTGAGAGTCTTTACTAGGTCCCAGGATGCTATGTCAACCTACTGGTGCCCCATAATTGCATGGTCAGGTGGCCGATATGCACTAGAAGTGCTACTTCCCAATGTAGCTGTTTAGACATTACAGTCCGCCTTAACCATGATATAAAGAGTTATCAGCCACGATTAGAACTAGCTCCCTTCGTGGCCTTCACTAATGGCTGTTAGCCCACTTGACACACTCTCTACAACTGCTCAATGTATGTTTATGGGAGGGAGAAATAATAATATAACTGTATCCTAAAGTATGACTCCTTCTGCAGGTAGTCATGTCCACACCCCGAAGGACACTCCCATTCTTGCCATGACCTCCTATGTGACTATTACCCTGTGAAGGATTCTTCCAGGTTGACTTCTCAGCATACATACTATGCAAAATGTAGAGTCAACTCCCCCTAACAAAGTTAAATAAATGGGCAGGTGCACAAGTGGTGAAGGACAGGTAGGACATATATTTAGATAGGAAAGCGGGGGACCCAAATAAATTGTGGGCAGAGATAAAGGGAAACATCACTCAAATCACTCATAATGAAAACAAAGATCTGGTACCGCGTTAGCCAGTAGAGCAAAATGTGATTGTTCCCAGCAAGAGAAACCATGTAATCTTGTAGATATGATACCTTTTAATGGCTAACAAAAATGCATGATGTAATAGCGAGCTTGCGAACCAAACTGAAGAAGAACCCTGCGTTGGTTTGCAAGCTCGCTATTACATCATGCATTTTTGTTAGCCATTAAAAGGTATCATATCTACAAGATTACGTGGTTTCTAGAGATGAGCGAACGTACTCGTCCGAGCTTGATATTCATGCGAATATTAGGGTGTTCGGGATGCTCGTTACTCGTAACGAGCACCACGCTGTGTTCCGGTTACTTTCAGTTTCCTCTCTGAGACGTTAGCGCGCTTTTCTGGCCAATTGAAAGACAGGGAAGGCATTACAACTTCCCCCTGTGACGTTCAAGCCCTATACCACCCCCCTGCTGTGAGTGGCTGGGGCGATCAGATGTCACCCGAGTATAAAAATCGGCCCCTCCCGCGGCTCGCCACACATGCCTTGTGACTTAGCTGAGGGAAAGTGCTGCTGCTGGTGCTGCTGTAGGGAGAGCGTTAGGAGTCAGTGTAGGCTTCAAGAACCCCAACGGCCCTTCTCAGGGCCACATCTACTAGTGTGCAGTACTGTGTTAGCACAGTATTTTTTTTTTTTTTTGTCCAAAATTGGATCTGCAGAGCATTGCGCCCGGCAATAGGGACAGAAGTGGGGGTTAGGCAGGGAGAGTGTTAGGAGTTAGTGTAGCCTTCAAGAACCCCAACAGTCCTTTCTAGGGCCACTTCTATCCGTGTGCAGTACTGTCCAGGCTGCTGTTAGCAGTGTTGCATATATTTTTTTCTTTCACAAAACCGGCTGTGCAGACCATTGCACCCGGCATTAATACTACAGGGATAGAATTGTATAGGCAGGGCCAGAAGACATTTATTATTCATTGAATACACGCAGTGGGGTCTTCCCTTTGCTAAAAAGGTAAAAAATTATATTTGGCCAGCCTGTGTCAGTCCTAAGGTCTCCGTGTACGTGTGTGCTGCGTGTACAACGTACAAAAATCAGACGCAACCAGCTACGCTTTACTGCAGCCTAGCACCATTGTGTATCCTGACTGGCAAATACCTGCTCTGCTAGAGTTAATAACTCTGCTACACTATACTTGTGTGACACTTTTTGAGGGCCACACCACAGATATTAAACTTCTTGTTCATTGAATATACGCAGTGGGGTCTTCCCTTTGCAAAAAAGGAAAAGAAATTATATTTGGCCTGCCTGTGTCAGTCCTAAGGTCTGCGTGTACATGTGTGCTGCGTGTACAACGTATAAAAATCAGACGCAACCAGCTACGCTTTACTGCAGCCTAGCGCCATTGTGTATCCTGACTGCTGGCAAATACCTGCTCTGCTAGAGTTAATAACTCTGCTACACTATACTTGTGTGACACTTTTTGAGGGCCACACCACAGATATTAAACTTCTTGTTCATTGAATATACGCAGTGGGTGCTTCCGTTTGCAAAAAAGCAAAAACATTATATTTGGCCTGCTGGCTTGCGCCAATTTATTTCCTGCCTGGGAAATCAAATCACTGGTAATACAGCATGCTGAGGGGGAGGGGTAAGCCTAGGGGACGTGGACATGGACGTGGCCGAGGACGCGGAGGGCCAAGTGAGGGTGTGGGCACAGGCCGAGCTCCTGATCCAGGTGTGTCGCAGCCGACTGCTGCGCGATTAGGAGAGAGGCACGTTTCTGGCATCCCCACATTCATCGCCCAATTAATGGGTCCACGCGGGAGACCTTTATTAGAAAATGAGCAGTGTGAGCAGGTCCTGTCCTGGATGGCAGAAAGTGCTTCGAGCAAGCTATCATCCACCCACAGTTCTGCGCCGTCCAGTGCTGCAAATCCGAATCCTCTGTCTGCTGCTCCTCCTTCCTCCCAGCCTCCTCACTCCACTACAATGACACCTGCTCAGGAGCGGGAACACTCCCAGGAACTGTTCTCGGGCCCCTGCTTAGATTGGGCAGCAGCGGTTCCTCTCCCACCAGAGGAGTTTATCGTCACTAATGCCCAACCATTCGAAAGTTCACGGGGTCCGGGGGAAGAGGCTGGGGACTTCCGCAAACTGTCTCAAGAACTTTCTGTGGGTGAGGAGGACGATGATGATGAGACACAGTTGTCTTGCAGTGAGGTAGTAGTAAGGGCAGTAAGTCCAAGGGAGCAGCGCACAGAGGATTCGGAGGAAGAGCAGCAGGACGATGAGGTGACTGACCCCACCTGGTGTGCAACGCTTACTCAGGACAGGTCTTCAGAGGGGGAGGCAAGGGCATCAGCAGGGCAGGTTGCAATAGGCAGTGCGGTGGCCAGGGGTAGAGGCAGGGCCAGACCGAATAATCCACCAAGTGTATCCCAAAGCACACCCTCGCGCCATGCCACCCTGCAGAGGCCGAGGTGCTCTAAGGTCTGGCAGTTTTTCACAGAGACGCCTGACGACCGACGAACAGTGGTGTGCAACATTTGTCGCGCCAAGATCAGCCGGGGAGCCACCACCAACAGCCTCACCACCACCAGCATGCGCAGACATATGATGGCCAAGCACCCCACAAGGTGGGACGAAGGCCGTTCACCGCCTCCGGTTTGCACCGCTGCCTCTCCCCCTGTGCCCCAACCTGCCACTGAGATCCAACCTCCCTCTCAGGACACAGGCACAACCGTCTCATGGCCTGCACCCACACCCTCACCTCCGCTGTCCTCGGCCCCATCCACCAATGTCTCGCACCGCACAGTCCAGCCGTCGCTAGCGCAAGTGTTGGAGCACAAGCGCAAGTACGCCACCACGCACCCGCACGCTCAATCGTTAACCGTCCACATAGCCAAATTTATCAGCCTTGAGATGCTGCCGTATAGGGTTGTGGAAACGGAGTCCTTCAAAGCTATGATGGCGGCGGCCCCGCGCTACTCAGTTCCCAGTCGCCACTACTTTTTCCGATGTGCCGTCCCAGCCCTGCACGACCACGTCTCCCGCAACATTGTACGCGCCCTCACCAATGCGGTTAGTGGCAAGGTCCACTTAACTACGGACACGTGGACAAGCACAGGCGGGCAGGGCCACTACATCTCCCTGACGGCACATTGGGTGAATTTAGTGGAGGCTGGGACAGAGTCAGAGCCTGGGACCGCTCACGTCCTACCCACCCCCAGAATTGCGGGCCCCAGCTCGGTGGTGGTATCTGCGGCGGTGTATGCTTCTTCCACTAAAGCACCCTCCTCCTCCTCCTCCTCCTCAACCTCTGTCTCGCAATCTAGATGTGTCAGCAGCAGCAGTACGTCGCCAGCAGTCAGTGTCGCGCGGCGTGGCAGCACAGCGGTGGGCAAGCGTCAGCAGGCCGTGCTGAAACTACTCAGCTTAGGAGATAGGAGGCACACGGCCCACGAACTGCTGCAGGGTCTGACAAAGCAGACGGACCGTTGGCTTGCGCCGCTGAGCCTCCAACCGGGCATGGTCGTGTGTGACAACGGCCGCAACCTGGTGGCGGCTCTGCAGCTCGGCAGCCTCACGCACGTGCCATGCCTGGCCCACGTCTTTAATTTGGTGGTTCAGCACTTTCTGAAAAGCTACCCATGCTTGTCAGACCTGCTCGTAAAGGTGCGCCGGCTCTGTGCACATTTCCGCAAGTCCCACACGGACGCTGCCACCCTGCGCACCCTGCAACATCGCTTTAATCTGCCAGTGCACCGACTGCTGTGCGACGTGCCCACACGGTGGAACTCTACGCTCCACATGTTGGCTAGGCTCTATGAGCAGCGTAGAGCTATAGTGGAATACCAACTCCAACATGGGCGGCGCAGTGGGAGTCAGCCTCCTCAATTCTTTTCAGAAGAGTGGGCCTGCTTGGCAGACATCTGCCAGGTCCTTCGAAACTTTGATCAGTCTACCCAGGTGGTGAGCGGCGATGCTGCAATCATTAGCGTCACCATTCCTCTGCTATGCATCTTGAGAAGTTCCCTGCAAACCATAAAGGCAGCCGCTTTGCGCTCGGAAACAGAGACGGGGGAAGACAGTATGTCGCTGGATAGTCAGAGCACCCTCCTGTCTATATCTCAGCGCGTTCAGGAGGAGGAGGAGGAGGATGAGGAGGATGAGGAGGAGGGGGATGAGACAGCTTGGCCCACTGCTGACGGTACCCATGCAGGTTGCCTGTCATCATTTCAGCGTGTATGGCCTGAGGAGGAGGAGGAGGAGGAGGAGGATCCTGAAAGTGATCTTCCTAGTGCGGACAGCCATGTGTTGCGTACAGGTACCCTGGCACACATGGCTGACTTCATGTTAGGATGCCTTTCTCGTGACCCTTGCATTCAACGCATTCTGGCCACTACGGATTACTGGGTGTACACACTGCTCGACCCACGCTATAAGGAGAACCTTCCCAGTCTCATTCCCGAAGAGGAAAGGGGTTCGAGAGTGTTGCTATACCACAGGACCCTGGCGGACAAGCTGATGGTAAAATTGCCATCCGACAGCGCTAGTGGCAGAAGGCGCAGTTCCGAGGGCCATGTAGCAGGGGAGGTGCGTAGATCGAGCAGCATGTACAGCCCAGACAGTGCAACAGTCTTTAAGGGCCTGGCCAGCTTTATGGCTCCCCAGCAAGACTGTGTCACCGCTCCCCAGTCAAGGCTGAGTCGGCGGGAGCACTGTAAAAGGATGGTGAGGGAGTACGTAGCCGATCGCACGACCATCCTCGGTGACGCCCCTGCCCCCTACAACTACTGGGTGTCGAAGCTCGACACGTGGCCTGAACTAGCGCTGTATGCCCTGGAGGTGCTTGCTTGTCCTGCGGCTAGCGTCTTGTCGGAGAGGGTGTTTAGTGCGGCTGGGGGAATCATCACAGATAAGCGTACCCGCCTGTCAACCGACAGTGCCGACAGGCTTACACTCATCAAGATGAACAAAGCCTGGATTTCCCCAGACGTCTCTTCTCCACCAGCGGACAGCAGCGATACGTAAGCAATACGTAGGCTGCACCCGCACATGGTAGCTACGTTCTCTCTCACCATCCAAAACGGGGACATTTCTGCTTCATCAATCTGTGTCTAATATTCCTCCTCCTCCTCCTCCTGCTCCTCCTCTTGAAACCTCACGTAATCACGCTGAACGGGCAATTTTTCTTAGGGCCACAAGGCTCACTCATAATTTTTCTAAACAATTTTTAGATGTTTCAATGCTCTGAAAAGCGTTGGAACTTTAACTTGAACCAATTTTTCGTTAAACTGGGCTGCCTCCAGGCCTAGTTACCACTTAAGCCACATTAACCAAAGCGATTAATGGGTTTCACCTGCCCTCTTGGTTGGCCATGGCCAATTTTTTTCAGGTACATTAGTACTGTTGATACAGCAATTTTTGTGGGCCCTCGCCTACAGTGTAATCAAATAAATTTTTAGCCCACCTGCATTAAGCACAACATTACTACCTCAGCTGTGTTGGGCAATGCAATGGGATATTTCTATGTACCGCCGGTGGGTTCCAGGGAGCCACCCATGCTGTAGGTGCACACGGAGTTTTTACTACATCTGTACACTTGAAAAGAACCCCAGTCTGACTGGGGCATGCAGTGTGGGCCGAAGCCCACCTGCATTAAGCACGACATTACTACCTCAGCTGTGTTGGGCAATGCAATGGGATATTTCTATGTACCGCCGGTCGGTTCCTGGGAGCCACCCATGCTGTGGGTGCACACGGAATTCCTATTGCGGAGTTGTACCTGCCTGTGACTATTTATAAAAAAACGCGGTCAGACTGGGGCGTGCAGACACCTTGACAGAATGAATAGTGTGTGGCACATAGTTTCCCCATTGCTATGCCCACGTGTGCAGCTCCAGATGGAGGTGGCACAGGATTGGATTTCTCATTGCTTCTGTACAGCATTGTGGACTATCGGCCCGCCCCTTTTATGGGGGGGGGGGGCGCTGCCTAGCCATGCCAACCCTCTGCAGTGTGTGCCTGCTTTTCCTGTGGCAGACGCACTTATACATAGACATGAGGGTGGTGTGGCATGAGGGCAGCTAAAGGCTGCGCAGGGACACTTTGGTGTGCGCTGTGGTGGGGGGTGGGGGTTTGGGCAGCATGTAACCCTGGAGAAGTGGCAGCGGAGTGTCATGCAGGCAGTGATTGTGCTTTGTTGGAGGTAGTGTGCTGCTTAGCTAAGGTGTTCATTGCTAATGAGGGCTTTTCAGAAGTAAAAGTTGTTGGGAGGGGGGGGGGCCCACTCTTGCCGGTATTGTGGCTTAATAGTGGGACCTGGGAACTTGAGATGCAGCCCAACATGTAGCCCCTCGCCTGCCCTATCCGTTTCTGTGTCGTTCCCATCACTTTCTTGAATTGCCCAGATTTTCACACTTGAAAACCTTAGCGAGCATCGGCGAAATACAAAAATGCTCCGGTCGCCCATTGACTTCAATGGGGTTCGTTACTCGAAACGAACCCTCGAGCATCGCGAAAAGTTCGTCCCGAGTAACGAGCACCCGAGCATTTTGGTGCTCGCTCATCTCTAGTGGTTTCTCTTGCTGGGAACAATCACATTCAAATCACTCAAGAACATGTGTCAGACAAGACGCTAGTTAGCACTTGCAGATGTATAATTGCAGCCGCCCTCCAGATTGGTTATAAAAGGAGGGGGGCTAAGAAAAGCCTGGAGGAGATGAGGCGACTCAATGCCTAATTCCAAAGAGAAGCCAGGAAAGACAAGAACAACTTCCTGAACTCCTGATACATGAACCTTGAATTAGCTTATAAGAATGGTTACACCAGGGAATTATTTGTCACTGTGGAACATGTAAAGTAGCCTTTCTCCACCCACCAAACAGCCATCAAGGATCACAGCGGGAATGAAAACTTCAACCAGCAGGACATTTAGAAGAGATGGAAAGAATATACAGAAAAACTATATGATGGCACCATCCATAACCACCCAGAGGAACATGGGGGCCAAGATGATCTGCAACCAGACCTGCTGGAAAATTAAATGGGCGACGAGACAGCTGTTTAACAACAAAACATCTGGCATTGATGGAATCCCTGAAGAGCTGCTCAAAATAGTCCCCAAGAGCTGCACTGACAACACTATGTCAGACAATCTGGAAGATCTGCATATGGCCAAAGAACTGGAAAATAGCAGTTTTCATCCTACTTCCAAAGAAGGTTAATGTCAGGGACTGTGCAAACTACAGAACAATTGCTATCATTCCCCATGCCAGCAAGGTGCTTTTAAAAATTACCCAGAAGCTCTTGGGTAATATCATTGATCAGGAAAGTTCAAGCTGGATTCTACAAGGCAGAGGATTCATTACTACATTGTAAACCTAAGGTGGATCATGGAAAAGGCAAGAGAGTATCAGAAGAAACTCCACCGGTGTTTCATTGATTATGTCTTTCTCCTATTTATAAATACTATCACCAACTGGCGGCGTCCTCATAGCTCCTATGTGCCTACAAAGATACCAATTAGGTGGTGAAACATATTGGGGGAGCTTTGTTCTGTTTTTTAATATCTGTATTAGACAGCAGGCATTGCTATCCCACGCTATTAACCCTTTTGGGCATTGCTATTACTGATTCCAAATTTATATACCGTAGTTAAGTCTTATGATTTTCTACTTAAAAAAAAAATCTGAAATACCAGGACCACATTTTTTTTAACTATGGGACACACCAGAAATTAAGACACAGGCATAAATGGAGGCATACAAGAGGATAAAAAGTTTTCTTTACTGTACATTCCCTTTGAGTAATATTAAGGCAATATAGTACCCCGACAGACTGCAGTGCTCAGCCACATCACCGACATCAGTCCTCTTCTATGTTGAGCTCACCAGACAGCAAAGGTTTGGAGAGATATTGGGTTAAGGCCTTGTTGAATCTCGTTACACTATCATCGCTATGTTTTGTAGCCTGAAAGAACCCATTGGAAACCATGGGCTTTCCATACATGTGTCTTTGTAGCACTACAAAATTGCATGATTTTGTAGCCCGTGTGAATAATGCTTTAGTAATAGGGATGAACATCCTTCACATGTTCAGGGCTTTGCTAGAGATTTGTTGCTGCCTCTGGTCATAGGAAAACAGAGCAGAAGCTGCACATATATATATATACTGTGTTAGGGTGCCTTCACACTAGCGTTTTTCACGTGCGGTTTTTTTTACATGAGTTTCCTGCGATTTTTTTACGCAAAAGTTAATGGGACTTTCTAAGGTTTAAAACGCATCACACAAAAATTGCAAGTTTGTGCTTTTCAATTTTTGTGTGATGCATTTTTAACATTAGAAAGTCCTATTGACATTCGTTTAAAAAAAAAAGGCAGGGATGTTACATGAAAAAAAACGTGCATGAAAAACGCTACTGTGCAGGGGGGGGGGGGGCTTATGTGTATAAATACCTATTTGTTACATTTGTGTGGGAATCTAAACGCCGGGGCCACACGACCGTGACCCAGAGATACAGGTTTGGGGACAACTGCCCCTGCGCTGCAGGGAAGATGGCGAAGCCCTACCTAACAAGTGGGGTGATCGCCTCTATAAAGGCAGCCCCACACTGAAACCTCAGCCCAGCATCCCTGAAAGGGTGATACTCGCAACCAGGTGAAACAGACACATGAATGCACAACCTCACTTACCACACAGCCTCGCACACTAAAGCAGATGGTAAAGCTGAATATAAAAGTGAGGGATTAGTTCGTACATTTGACAATGAACATAAGCTGCAAGGCCCCTGACAAGGCTCCTGGTATCTTGGAGTCCCTACTCTAGCAAGACACTAAACAGACAGCACAGGGCACCACTCACACAGCAACACACTAGGGTTAGCATGCCAGACACACAACCACATAGAACAGGACATTTCATGTCTAGCCGCATACAAAGACATACAGAACTTATCATATAATCATAGAATGGTAGAGTTGGAAGGGACCTCCATGGTCAACGCCTCCAACCCCTGCTCAGTGTAGGATTTACTAAATCATTCCAGATAGATATTTGTCCAGCCTTTGTTTGAACACTTCCATTTACGGAGAAATCACCACCTCCCGTGGTAACCTGTACACTCATTGATCACCCTCACTGTTAGAAAGTTTTTTCTAATATCTATTTTGTGTCTCCTCCCTTTCAGTTTCATCCCATTGCTTCTAGCCTTTTGTTATGCAAATGAGAATAGGGCTGATCCCTCTGCACTGTGACAGCCCTTCAGATATTTGTAGACAGCTATTAAGTCTCCTCTCAGCCTTCTTTTTTGCAAGCTAAACATTCCCAGATCCTTTATCCATTCTTCATAGGACATCATTTGCAGACCGCTTACCATCTTGATAACTCTTCTGTGGACTTGCTTCAGTTTGTCTATGTCTTTTTTAAAGTGGGGTGCTCAGAACTGGACACAGTATTCCAGATGAGGTCTGACTAAGGAAAAGTGGAGGGGGATAATGACCTCACATGATCTAGACTCTATGATTCTCTTAAAACATCCCAGAATCGTGTTTGCCTTTTTAGCTGCTGCATCACATTGTTGACTCATGTTCAGTCTATGATCTATTAGTATAGCCAAGTCTTTTTCACATGTGCTGCTTAGCCTAATTCCTCCCATTCTGTATGTGCTTTCTTCATTTTTCTTGCCTAGATGTAGGACTTTGCATTTCTCCTTGTTAAATACCATTCTGTTAGTTGCTGCCCAATGGTCAAGCTTTTCTAGATCTTTTTGAATACTCTCTCCCCCTCCCTAGTGTTAGCTGATCCTCCTAGCTTTGTGTCATCAGCAAATTTGATCAGTTTCCCATCAATTCCCTTCTCAAGATCATTTATAAAAATGTTGAACAATACTGGGCCTAGGACAGAGCCTGGTGGTACCCCACTTGATACATTCTTCCACTTAGATGTGCAGCCATTTATGATCACTCAGTCAGTTGTGAATCCACCTAACAGTTGCCTTGTCAGTCCCATATTTGGTCATTTTTTAAATAAGTATGATATGAGATACTTTGTCAAATGCTTTACTAAGGTCAAGATAAACTATATCCACCGCATTTCCCTGATCAACCCAGTCATCCGATGGAGCATATCAAACAGAGATTCTGAAGTCCTCAGCAGATAAAAAATCCAATAGCCATCTTTATTGTTTAAAACAACTCCATAAGCAGAGCACAAAAAATGCGACGTTTCGTCCTATGCAAAGGACTTTGTCAAGCATGACTTCAGAATCTCTGTTTGATATGCTCCATCAGATGCTGCTCTCCTTGACATTTTTCCAGGATTTACTTAGGATCTTCTATTCTGATCCCTCGGTAAGCGTGCATCTGTTTGCTCTTACGCTATTTTGGGCTTATTGCCATATCTCCCTATTCTTACAAGCCTTAGCGCTTTTTTTGGTGTGCTGCAGAGACCCTTCTGCTATTTTTCTCTCTGATCAACCCAGTCAGTGATACTATCATAGAAGGAAATTAGATTAGTCTGGCATGACTTGTTTGTTACAAAACCCATGCTGGCTCTGGTTAATTACTCAATTTCCATCCAAGTACTTGCATACATGCTGTTTAATAATTTGTTCAAAGATTTTTCCCGGTATAGAAGTCAGGCTCACAGGCCTGTAGTTTCCTGGATCCACCTTCTTCCCTTTTTTGAAGATAAGGACAACATTTGTCACTGTTCACACCATATACACAGAACAGGACTGTCCACACCTAATGTCTGGCCACATGCACAAACACTGGACCAGCCCCTGTTCAAACACATAACACAAATACAGTCATGTAAAACCCAAAAACCCTACAGTGAAAGGGATACTAGCTTCTTCATTCAGATGGCTAGCAGGAGAACACCATACCCAGCCAGCTGAATCATTCCACACCTGTGGGGCTGCGCTGCTAGAAACATATGTAGCACAACAGATCCCAGCCAGCACAACCTAACACTGTTATTTCCTCACTGAACAGCGGGAAATTACAGAAGTCTGGGGGATTTGCATATTTGCTGTTTTACATAATCCCTCAGACTATCCCCCTGTAGACTTCATGTGATATAAATAAGAGCTGAACCCAATGATCTGTGTCTGTGAGCATCCAGAACAATGAAGACGCTTTCGCTGAGATCTTTGCTCTGTGTGCTGTATCTTTACATACAAGGTAATGTGCAGTGAGGTTTATACTATGTGGGAGATATGAGAATACATAGAACATCCCTGTATACATGTAGGAAGAGGAGAATGATCACTTTTATATCACTGATTGTCACCATTATCTCTTCTCTTTCTTCCCCAAGTTTCCTATGGAGAAGTTACGGTGACTCAGACTCCAGAATATATGTCGGTGTCACCCGGAGATACAGCCAGATTCTCATGTAAATGTAGTAAAAATGTCTATCACAATGGACCTTAAAAGCATGTCCTTGTCTGGTACCAACAGAAACCCGGACAACCTCCAAAACTTCATATCTATTTTGCAAACACTCGGCCATCTGGAATCCCAGAGAGGTTCAGTGGATCTGGATCTGGAATTGATTTCACTCTCACAATCACAGGAGTGATAGATGGCGATGTAGGATATTATTACTGTCAGCAGGGTGTTGAGTTCAATCTTACACGGTGATAGAGAGCCGTACAAAAACCTCCTTCCTTATTTTCCGCTCTTGCTCAGATACTGAATACACCGAAGTCAGAAATAAAAGCTGTCTACAAATATCTGAAGGTCTGTCACAGCGCAGAGGGATCAGCTATATTCTCATTTGCACAAGAAAAGACTAGAAGCCATGGAATGAAACTGAAAGGGAGGAGACACACATTAAATATTAGAAAAAACTTTGACAGTGAGGGGGATTAATTAGTGGAACCGGTTACCTTGGAAGGTCGTGAGTTCTCCTTCAATTGAAGTGTTCAAGCAAAGGCTGGACAAATATCTGTCTGGGATGATTTAGTGAGTCCTGCACTGAGCAGGGGGTTGAACCCGATGACCCTGGAGGTCCCTTCCAACTCTACCAGTCTAAGATTGTATAGATTCACACCTGAATTTGGGACTTTCAGTGAGATTCCTAGCCACGCCAGGATCCTAATGCACACTGATGAGGAGCAAAAGCCCAAAACAGCTGCCTGTGCATGGACTCTGGCTTGGTTTTCAATTCCCAATCATTGTTCTGAAGACCTGTATAAAGGGTTTGAGAATGATTGGCAGGAATGCTGCCATCCAATAGGTGGTGCTGCAGAGTAATGGTTCCATCATCCTTATTTTAATATTTCCCAGAGTAGCATGTATGATCTAATAAGTCTCCCCACTCACCTTCCAGATGCTCTCCTTAAAGAGAGACAATACCCCTCTGGACTCACCTCACTGACTTCTCACTAGCCAAGCCAAGATTCTACTGCACATTAATATAGGGCAAAACCCTGAAAGAGATGTCTGTGCATGGATTCTGGATTGATTTTTAATGCCCAATCATTGTTCTAAAGACCTGCATAAAGGGTCATACATTGATTTGCAGGATGGTATTTTTCCATCTTCCTTATTAGCCCAAAGAGCAAAATGTTATTTCTCTCAGAGAAATAAAATACTCCTGTAGATATACAGTATGACTCCTGTTAATGGTAGCAGTAATACTATTAACAGGACAAACTTTTAAGAATACTTAGATATTCTCATCAGGCCGGTATAACAAAATATCTGAAGAAACACATATATGTGCACAAATGAGCAAATACATGGCGGAATTAATTTACATTTAAAAATACCTGAATAATAGAATGAGCTTAAAGAGTAAATCCTTAATTGTTCCACAATGAGAGATTGTGAGAGTTTTATTTAGTATATACTCTCCTTGCTTTTGGAAGGTAGCATTTCTGCAAGTCAATGTTAGACTATGCAAGCCTTTTAACAGATGTCTGTGTATGGATTCTGGCTTGGTTTCCAATCACCAGTCATTCCATCTTCCTTATTTGCATATATGCTACAGAGGAGCATGCATGGCCATATAAGTCTCCTCACTCACATTCTAGGTGATCTCCTTCAGGAGAAATCATAAGCCTCTCACTAGTCCAACCAGATATCTACTGCACACTGGTGAGGGGCAAAAATGCAGAAACAGCTGTAGGTACTCAATTTATGGAGAAAATATATCCTTTCAAGAGCAAAACAATAAACAGTACAGGGCACAAACAAAAAGTATTTTTAAGTATTACAGAGCCACCTTGTGGGTAAAGTGTTTAGTGCATTAAATTTCATTTCAAATATTTGAGATTTACATGTGAAAATAATGTTGCTGGAAAGCTGATTATAAATGATCTGTATTGGTAAATATCAAAACTATACTTGTTTGACATCAATACATTTTATAATAAACCAAAATAAAGAACTGACCCCAGATGTCACATAAAGTAAAGCAAGAGAAGAAAAACGTTACTTATTATAGGTATAACTGCATCACATCTTATTGGGTGACAGAAAATTACATCAAATGCTGTAGTGGTGTTTCCCCAAAGAATGCTGTGGGCAAAATCACAATTACATTTCTGTTAGCTCTAGTGAGCGCATTAAAATTGTTTGCGTTTGTTCTTCTCTGTCCAGGCCCAGACCACCATGAACACATCTTTAAGCTCCAATCCATCTCTGCTCACTGTCCCTATCTTGCCACTATCCCTAATACTCCTCTCAGTAACCCAATAGTACCAGTGCCCCCATGTTGACCTTAAAATGTCATAATACTCCCTATGTGCCCCTGCAAGTTATAGTGCCTGTTATGCATCCTCAAAGTTATAGTGCACTCTCTGTGGCCCTCAAAAATACACTGCCCCTCTGTCACCCTTCACTAATACAGTGCCATCCTTTGTGCCCCACAAATACACAGCCTCCTCTTTGTTCCTCAAAAACCAGTGCCCACTCTTTGCTTCTCAAAAACCTAGTGTCTCTTTTGTAATCTCTTCCAAATCTGGCTCACAGTAGAATTATTTATGTTGAGACTTAAACATGAGAAATCCTGTACTCCAGGCAATGGCTCTACTGGCTGAGCTATCCAGACCTTTGGATAGCTTCCCTGGTTCTGCTTCCCTGATTGGCTCCACACTGTCCCTTGATTAGTTACACCATATAAACCTGGCCTAGCGCCTGCCATCCTTGCGAGATTATTTTGCTCCCAGCCAGCAGTCAATCTCCCCCCACATGCCGCTCCTCCTACCTGTGTACCAACTTCTAGCTACCCTGACTATGTTACCTGACAGCTCCTCTGTACCGTGAACTGAAACCTACCTGTGTACAAACCTCGGGCTTCCCTGACCACACTACCAATCTGCACTGGTTACAACAAGAAACGCCAATCCTGAACTGGGTCATTACAATTTGTAACTCCCAGCCCTATGTGACACCTTGTCTCCATGCAGTACAGAGTGGACTCCTGCCATGTGTCCTGCTATCCGTACAGAAGAGTGTTGGAGAAAGAAGACTGATAGGAGTCATCACTGTGCTGCATAGAGCCGAGCTGTCAGACAAGGCTGAGAGTTACTAATAGTTCTGCTGTTGGCTGTGCGGCTCAGCAAGATAAAGTTTAATAAATCTTGATCATTAATGCCCGGAGGCACAGAACACTCCCTGCCACCACTGCTGGTGAGAACTTTAACACTAAATATACTATTGTTACTATCTGTGCCATTTCCTAAATTTGTAGTTTAGAAAGCTACATTTCTGACATGACACATGAAGCATATTTGCTTTAGACGCATTCTGCTCCTTTAGGTGTGGTTGGCTATGTGGTTGTTATGCTTTATCTGTGTAAAGGAACATAGTTACATAGTATGTTAGGCTGAATGAAAACAATGTCCATCTAGTTCAGCCTGTTTCAATCTCCCTCAAGCGCTGCAACATCTTTCCGGAGCACCGGTGTTCAGAACTGTACGCAGTATTCCATGTGGGGCCTGACAAGTGCCTTATATAATGGGAGGATAATATTCTCATCCCTCGCCAATATACCTCTTTTAATGCACCCCAAGACTTTATTAGCTTTTGCAGCAGCTGACTGGCATTGGTTGCTCCAGTTAAATCTACAATCCACTAGTACCCCCAGGTCTTTTGCATCTCACTTTTCCCTAGCAGTACCCATTTAGTGTATATTGGTGACATCCGTTTCTCCTGCCCATGTGCATCACCTTACATTTATCAACACTGAACTTCATTTGCCATTTTTCTGCCCCAGCCCCCAGCTTATCTAGGTCCTTTTGTAGCCATACATTGTCCTCCGTTGTATTAATTACCTTGCATAATTTTATATCATCAGGAAATTTGTTGGAAAGAATGATTCTGTACAGTTCGTTGTGGAAAAGATGTATTTCAGTCCCTATTATAGCGCAGTATACAAGAAGGCAGTTTGGCCCTAAAGAACATCACTATTGCTAAGCTTTTGCAAAGCCATGACTGGCCATATGATATGCTGAACATGAGCAGCACTGGATGGAAGACCTTTTTATACAGCTACATGTAATAAAATGCATTCATGTATAACTTTATGGATGTAATATGAGACATTATGTAACTTTACAGGTGGTAATATGTAGATTTACATGTCACAATACATGAGCAGCATGAGGGGGATATATGGTACGTGCTTTGTTCATTCACACACCCAGATGTGTCTTTCCCTAACTTTTGTCTTGGGTGCTCATATCCTGAGACGTGTGGGGCAAGTCACTTTATTTCAAATCTGGAAATTAGTTTTCTAATCTACTGAAACAAATCATATCAACAGCAGATGGCGCTAAAAGACCAAGAGCACCAAGATCCTCCCTTCTGTGATCTCCCAACCACTGCCAAATTCAACTCAAATCCGTGCCATTAACGAATAGTAACTCAGTAATTCACATATTTTCTGTACTCAACATTTGTAAAATCCAGTATCTCAGTAAGTAATATGTGGAAAATAGTCAGATGATAACGCAGTAAAGTGACATCTGCCAATGGCAGCTTGTTAATATTTGTTAAGTAGCAAAAATGTATTTAAAGGGAGTCTGTCAGGTTGAACATGATGTGTATTCTGCAGGCCTCATGCTATAGAGCAGGAGCAGCTGAGCGGAGTGATGTATAGTATTATGGGGAAAGATTCTGTATAACTTGTATTTTACTCATTTACATCTCCGCTCATTCTGAGCTAAACAGTCCAATGGGCGGTCCTATCAGTGATTGACAGCTATCAGCATATGACTGTACATACAAGGGTAGCTGTCTATCACTGATAGGACCGCCCATTGGACTGATCAGCTCTGAATAAGCAGAAATATAAATAAAACACAGGTAATACTGAATCTTTTTCCATAAAACTATATATCAGTCTGCACAGCTCCTCCTGCTCCATAACATCATGCCTGCAGTTTGGACAATATCTTCAAGCTGACAGACTCTGTTTATGTATCTTATTTATCTGCAAAATTAAATGTGTAATGAGAATCCATCATAGAGATGTTATATTGTATATTTATAGAAAAGTATAGTTTTAATTGAAACAAAAATTGTTTCGGCCTAAATACCATACTGGAAATTACTAAATGATTGGATGTATCTGGATTTCTGATATTTTGTTCATTCTTTTTCTATTTCTGTTACAATATCTTTAACACATCAATTCAAATCACATGATAGAGCGCATCTTATATACAGTTTTATCATATTTTGTGTGATGGGTAAAACATAATATATTTTACACTAAATATATTCTCCTCCCAGGAATGTAGTAAACAAGGAGGACATAGAAAGTGATCAGGAAGAATCCACCATAGAAAGAGTTCTCTCCTTATTAGAGCTCTTATATCTGATCTTCTGCTCACTGAATGAAGTTGTCATAAAGAGACAATAACTGTGATACTGAGAAGTAGAAGATGATTTGCATGTGATATTTGTGTATCTGCTCTCAGGGCCGTTCCCCAGTGATTCCAGCTGTTATATAGGAGACATTGTACAGGTGACATCTCTATAGTCTGTGCTGTCACTCCAGAGACATAAAGATGGCTTCTCAGGGGCTTCTGCTGGGTGTCTTACTGATGTCTCTTCATGGTGAGAGTTACTGACACAGTGTAAAGTCCAGCAGCACAGATGTCATATTACAGCCATGATAGAAATACATTCATGTCTCCTCTTATTTCTCCTCAGGATCCTGTGCACAGATTGTACTGACCGTGTCTCCAGAATATACCGCTGTGTCCCCGGGAGAAACAGTCATCTTCTCCTGTACATGCAGTTCTAATGTAAACAGCAATTTACACTGGTACCAACAGAAACCAGGACAACCACCAAAGCTTCTTATTTCATATGCAACTGCCCGACAACCAGGAGTCCCAGAGCGGTTCTCTGGATCCGAATCTGGAACTAATTTTAAATTAACAATTAGAGGAGTGATTAAGGACGATGCAGCATATTATATCTGTCAGCAGAGTGCTAGCTGGCCTCTCACATAGTGATACAGAGCCGTACAAAAACCTCCTTCCTCATTTACTGGCAGAGAAGAATCATATTCTATATTACAAAGAAGGAGCTCAGATGAGACGCCTTCTGTGGTTTCACCTCTTCTCATCCACACCTGTATCTTGTATGTTGTTTTTAAAAATGTGCTTGCCGGGGCGTGGCCTGGAAGGAGAACTGGATGGTCACACCATAACTTAGCTCTCCTTCAAACCTGTCCAGCGACTAAAAAAGCAAGTAATTTTTCAGCTCAAACTACAAGATTTCTACTCCTGAGAACGACTAAAAGCGGTTGCCTTGCCTAGGGGGGTGAGAAAACTCTCTCCAAAGAAGCTGACAGACTTTTACGCGACAAGGAGCCGAGAAGAGGAGCCCAAAGATGGCGGCCCAGAGCTCCCGCGCACGGCAAGAGAGGAGAGATCTTCGAACCCCACGACTGCATCAACAAGAATAACTCAAAAAACGAGCGGAGGTAGGAGTCTGCCTGAACTGCCATCAAGCAGAAAAAAGCTTTTCCCCTTCCCGCAGAGGGCAGTACTGCCGATAGCAGAGGATTCTCTGCCCGACCACTCGAGCCACGGGCCGCGAAGCTCACCCGCCGCTGCTGCATCTCACTCACCGGGAGGTCCTCCCGCTGCCGACACGGGGAGCCGCACGAATGGAGGAGTCAGAGCTCCCCCCGACACACCAGAACCGCCTGCAGAGTCAGCAGCTGTTTCTATGCGGGGAACGGGAGGTGCGCACCAAGGAAACGCTGCCCGTGGCTCACCCACCTCCTTCGGGACAGCTCCGGAGCTCTCACCCTCGCTGATGCCTGGGATCGCCGCCAGCAGTTCAAGCTGGACACAGGGATTTCAGGTGGGTGAGGAGGGTTTCCCCCGGCTGGCTCCAGATGAGAGCACTCAGGTCCAGGTTGCAGCAGCCACAATCTTAAAGGGACAGTCCCCCCTAGACCATACGGCCCAGACACCCAGAGATGTCTTTCCCTGCAAAACACCACAGCCTATGCTGCAGAGGGGAGGCTCTGATGAAACAATAACTACTCTCCACAAAAAAGGAGCAGAAGCCCCCAAGTGATATACGATATGCCCTCCAAGACAAATCAGGGTCTGATACAGGTCTACTGGGCTTTCACAGGAAAAATGGGGACAAGCCAGTCAGCCAAACAAACATAGGCTCCCCCCCCCACGCTCTACACCCATGGAAAGCCACCTGACTATAAGCACCCTTATGCCAGACATCAACCCCCCAGACTGGGCTCAAATACGCAATCCCCATGTTCTCGATTCCTCTGCTCCCCCCCCCCCCCCCACTCCCGATGACCTCAGGGTCACCAAGCAGCAAAAGAGTCTTTCAGCAGTCTCCACTTAACCCAGAATCGGTTAGAAACAATAAATCTAACGCTGCCAGCCTGCTAAAACAATGTGCTCGCTACTCCACTGGCTCCGATCAACTACATGAACCATCACTAGAAGACATTCAAGCTTACAACCATGCAGCTTCTGAAAAGTTCATAAAAGAAGCAATGCTGGCACTACAGACCTCAATAAAAAGAGACATTGCCACAAGCCTTGCAGGCATAAATGCGACAGTAGACGAGCTAGGAGACCGCGTGGATCATACAGAGCATAAAATGGGAGATTTTGCATCAGCCCACAACTTATTGGTGGACTCACATAACCTAGCAGAAGAGGTAGAAACCCTGCGTAACAAACTGGCAGATATCGAAGACAGAAAACACCGAAATAACATTAAATTCAGAGGCATTCCAGAATCGACTCCTCCTTCCGAGCTTATCGCTTTTCTACAAAGCTTGATCCGAGCAGTCATTCCACAATCCTCTCCCCTGGATCTCACTATTGACAGGGCCCATAGACTTCCTAGAGCTCAGTCGATACCAAATACCTTCCCCCGAGACACGATAGCTCGGATCCACTTCTTCCACATTAAAGACCAACTTATGAAAGCTTCAAGACGATCATCCACGCTACCAGCTCCCTTCCAAGACATCACACTCTATGCCGATCTCTCCCAAACCACAATAGCAGCAAGAAAGAAACTGACCCCCATAACCTCAACCATACGAAACCACAACATAAGATACAAATGGGGCTTCCCAACCAAAATCATTATAAGAAATGGGAGAACCCATGTCGTTTCGACATTGGATAAAGGCATGGAACTACTGGAGGAGTGGAACATTCCTTGCATGATACGGTCGAACCAAAACCAACGCAAGAGCAACAGCCCCTCTCCTAAGATAGTACAGGAGTGGAAAGATGCAACCTAGAAGCCCTGAACTGCTGAATAATGGTCCCAAAAGTACAGGTTTTGTTACCTTTACTGCAGATCTTCCCCGAGTCTGCGCAGTTTGACTCACTGCACTATTATGTTTTTGTATACACTTACAATTGTTCTAGCTTTTTTCACCCCCTACAAGGTACCTAATAGTTGGCGTCCTACAAACTACTTACTTCTATCGAAAACCAATGATATATGCTATCTTAGACATAACTGGAGTTGTGGCGCGGTTTCCTTGATGCAAACCCATGAACACACAAATGGCGTTAAAAATGATATCTCTTAACGCAAAGGGTTTGAAAAGCCCTTTTAAAAGATCTCACTTGTGGAAAGAAATCAAAAGATCCAAAGCAGAGGTGGTTTGCATCCAGGAAACTCACTTTCAAAAAACTGATACCACCAGACTGAGCAACAGGGACTTTCCTCGAATTTTCTACACAAAAGGCCCAAAGAAAAAAGCAGAAGTCCTTGTTGCGATAAAAAAAAACGGTTGCCTTTGAGCTACTGCGAGAGGTTCTAGACGAGAGGGGTAGATTTGTCGCCTTGGTATGCAAGATTAATAACGTGACACTCACTATAGTGAGCGTCTACGCTCCCAATACTGCACAGATAGCCTTTCTAAATACTGTTCTCAAACAGATCGCACACATAATACAAGGCAAACTACTAATATGTGGAGATTTCAACATCATCCACAGTCCAGATTTGGACTCCACCTCAAGAAGCGACAGGTCTCCCCCCCACCTCTCTCAGTGGCTTCGCAAGGAAGACCTATATGACGTGTGGAGATGCAAACATGCATCCGAGAAAGACTATACGTTCTTCTCACACAGACACAATACCTACTCCCGTATTGATATGTTCCTAACAACTAAATGGCTTCTTCCATTGGTAGAAAAATGTGACATAGGAGACATTGCCTGGTCAGATCATGCCCCAATTACTATCTCCCTCCGCCTGTCCTCTCCAACTCAAAACACTTTTATTTGGAGAAACAATACTCACGTAATGTCCCTCAAAGACAACACCTCCACAACCGAAAAGATGCTTTCGGAATTTTTTGCCTTTAACTCCCTTCCATCCACCAACCCAGCTACGCTCTGGAACGCACACAAGGCGTATATAAGAGGCCTTCTTACCCAACAGACAGCACACTAAAAGAAACAACGCAACGCTTTAACATCAGATCTATTAACTAAAGTGTCCACCTTGGCTGCGACTCACAAAGCTAACCCCTCACTAGCAAACCTACTTTCTTTAAAAAAAGCAAGAACGGAACTTCAGGCACATCTAGCAATAGACTACCAGAAACACCTAAAAAGACTCAGAATGCAACATTACTACATGCATAACAAGGCGAGTAAACTAATGGCCAAAAGAGTTAAAGCAATTAACTCAAGCACGAGAATCCCCTTCTTAACCCCTTAGTGACCAAGCCTGCTTGCACCTTAATAACCAGGCCAAATTTTGCAAATCTGACATGTGTCACTTTGACATGGAAAAACACCAGAAAGGCTTTGCATATCCTAGCGATTCTGAAATTGTTTTTTCGCCACATGTTGTACTTCATTTAGGCAGAAAAAATAGACTGATAGAATTTGTGATTATTTATTAAAAGCGCCAAAATTGGGAAAATTTTGAAAAAATCGTCATTTTTTCACATTTCCAACTGCAATATCTTAAAGATGTGCAAACATAATAGAGAAATTTTTGCTAAGATTTATATTTCCACCCGTTTACTTTATGATGGGTGCACATTGGAAAAACGTTCATTTTTTTTTTAACCATTTAGAGGACGTACAAATTTAACATTACTTTTTAGCATTTTGAGGAACACTTTGTTTTCCTACACCAAGCCAAGATAGGAAAGGCTCATGAGTGTCAGTATAATAGATACCCCCACAAATGACCCCATTTTAAAAACTACACCCCTTAGTGTATTCACTGAGGGGTGTCATGAGTATTTTGACCACACAGTTTTTTTCAGGAATTAATTCACTTTAGAGGAGAAAAAGTAAAATTTCATATTTTTGCAAATCTGTCATTTTAAAGACATATTTTTTTCCTATAGTTTACATGAAAATGAGGATTTACACCCCAAAATGGATACCCCTGTTTCTCCCCTGTTCATAAATATACCCATTGTGGCCCTAATGTTATATCTGAGTCCACAACGGGGCCCAAAATGAAAGGAGTAGTCAGTGTCTTTCAAAACAGAAATTTAGCTTGAAGTCCTTTTAGGCCCAATAGCACATATGTAGAGTTCTTGAGCGCCCAAAACCATAGAAAACCCCCACAAATGACCCCATTTTGAAAACTAGACCCCTTAAGGAATTTATCTAGGGGTGTACTGCATATTTTGACCCTACAGTTTTTGAATAAATTCAAGCAAAGCAAAAGGAAAAAATTAGGATTTTCGTTTTTTTGGCAATTCTGTCATTTTAAAAACAGCTTTTTTTGTACAGCACACATATGAAGGAAGACTTGCACCCCAAAATGGATACCCCTGTTTGTACTGTTTTCAGAAACATACCCATTGTGGCCCTAATATTATGTCCGCATGCACAACGGGGCCCAAAATGAAAAGAGTAATCGGTGGCTTTCAGAACATAGATTTTGCTTGAAGTCCTTTTAGGCCCCATTGCCCACTTGTAGAGTTCTTGAGCGGCCAAAACAATGGAGAACCCCCACAAATGACCCCATTTTGAAAACTAGACTCCTTAACGAATTTATCTAGGGGTGCACAGTGAATTTTAACCCTACAATTTTTGAATAGATCTAAGCAAAGCAGTAAGAAAAAATTCCGATTTTCATTTTTTGGGCTATTGCGTCAATTTAAAAACATGTTTTTTTTTGTACAGCACATGTATAAATGAAGACTTTCACCCCAAAATGGATACCCCTGTTTGTCCCGTGTTCAGAAACATACCCATTGTGGCCCTAATCTACTTACAGGACACATGGCTCAGCCTACAATGAAAGGAATACCCGTTGGATTTCAGGGTATAACTGAATAAATTCCAGGCCCCATTGCCCAATAATAGAGCCATTGAGCGACCAAAACTATAAAGAACCCCCTCGAATGACCCCATTTTGAAAACTAGACCCCTTATCAAATTAATCTAGGGGTTTACTGCGTATTTTGACCCCACAGTATTTGAATGAATCTAAGCAAAGCAGAAGGAAAAAGTTACGATTTTCAATTTCTTTGGCAATTTTTTAAATTTTTAAAACAGTTTTTTTGTACAGTGTACATAGGAATGAAGACATTCACCTCCAAATGGATACCCCTGTTTGTCCCGTGTTCAGAAACATACCCATTGTGACCCTAATTTACTTACAGGACCCATGGCAAGGCCTATAAAGGAGGGAACAACCGTTGAATTTCAGGGCACAACTGAATAAATTCCAGGCCCCATTGCTTATTTGAATGGAATAAAAATTGACTACCTAAAAATCCCCCCCCCCCCCCACACACACACACTCCGCGCCCTTTTCGGCGCTTGCAAATCTTAGATAAAAGTAATAATGTGAACTGTGTATTTCCGAATACAGGGGTAATTACGGAGGCTGGTTGGAATGGGCCCATGGGGCAATAAAACCGGGTATTCCCCCTCCTCTCATGCTTTTTGGGGGTCATTTCGTGACCTCAGACGTGGGTATGGGGTGTAAAAAGTGGCGTTCCGTGAGTCTCCGTAAGCTTGATGAGGTGCGGCGGTCTCACACAGAAGGCGCTCAACAAGCTGCTCCTGGAACTGCATGAAGGCAAGCGTTCCCGGGGCTTCTTGTAAATTGCGTATTACAGGTAGCGCTCTGAATAACGCCAGGCTCATGCAGCCATAGGCGGAATCCGCTTGCGAAGGCCCGCAGCGGATCCCAGCTGTGAGCCGCCCGTGACCCTGCGTACGGCCGCGTAATGTACTGCGCATAACTGCCTACTCACACAGGCAGTTATGCGCAGTACACCTTTTTTTTGTTTGTATTTCCTGCACCGTCGCTTAGCGATGACGCGGGTACCCGCAGCCCGTATACAATGTAGTTGCGTATGGGCAGCGGGTATATCTGCGACCATGGAGCACAATGGGCTCTATGTTGCGGATATCTGCGGTAAAATAGAACCTGCTGCGTTCTCTTTTCTGCGAGTGGATTACACAATTCCAACCCGCTATGCGATTGATCTGCGCAATACCGTGGATCAGACGCGTGCAGAATCTAATTCCTATCCGGTCATGTGAGACCGACCTATGTTAGAGCGCTACTTTTTATTAGGTGACCGGCGACCGCTCAACGAGGCCACCCGTTACTGCTCCAGGCTCTCGGCGACCGTCGGTCGCTAAGAGCAAGGAGATTTTTAATTTCCTGGGCTCCCCGACTCCTGCGCATGTGTCTAGCATTTTGCCGGTGGTCGCATGTGCAAAATTCGGGAAGGTTCACGAAGGAGGATTGCATCGAGGTACAAATACGGAGGCCTCCGGTAAAAAGTTTCATCTCCTCTCACCGATCGCATCGGTGAGGGGAGATGAAACTTCAAATTTTTTTTTTACCTTTACGTGATCGCCATTATTGGATAACGGCGAACACGTAACCAGGAACCGCTCACCGCGCCCCCCCCCCCCCCGTGAAATCTCCCGGCTCTTGGCTACGTTTTGTAGCCAGGAGCAGGAAGAATTTAAATTATCCTGGCAATCCACAGCTTTTGCGCATGCATCCGCCATTTTGGCGACGGGCGCGTGCGCAGAAGCTGGGGTGAGGTCTGCTGATTAATCCGGAGGCCTTATGTATGTACTTTCATCCTCCCTCACGGATATGATCCGTGAGGGGAGATCAATCGTATGCTTTTTAAACTTTTTTTTTTTACTTTTTAAAACTTTTTTTTTACTTTTTTTTACACTTTTTTTTAACTTTACATGATCACTGTTATCCATTGGATGACAGTGATCATGTCCCCGGTATAATCCCTCTGCTCCTGGCTACACATGGCAGCCAGGAGCAGAGGGATTTTGAATTTCCCGGGGCTCGAGCCCCTCTGTGCACGCGCAATCATCGGGCGCGCATGCACAGAAGGGGATTTCGGGTCCTGGGACATTGGGACATCGGGGAGGACCGAGGTGAGTATTTTCACCTCCCCTCATGGATCCAATCCATGAGGGGAGGTGAAGCTTTTCTTTTTTTAAACTTTTTTTTCACTACATCTCCTGCCTCCCAGCTATCTACAGGAGTCGGGAGCCAGTAGATTTTACATCTCCCACGGCTCCGGGTCTTCTGCGCATGCGGCTGACGTAATGCCACCTGGCGCGCATGCGCAGTAGACCGGCTTCGGGGCCCAGAGGATGAGAAGAGCGGGGAGCAGTGCAGCAGACCCGGGTGAGTAATTTCAGCTGAATCTTTAACTTATTTTCAACTTTTTAAAACTTTTTTGCGATCGGCGCTATCGATTGGATAGCGTCGATCGCATTGCTGGGAAGGGGGGTCCCCGCAGCCCGGAATGACAGCTCCATACTGTCGGCGACCTTCGGACACCGACAGCATGGAGCTGTCACGTCCAGAGCCCACGAGGCTTTATTCTCTGTAGGACGCATGTTTTTACGTCCTCAGAGAATAAAGCCCACTTCGGGAGGACGTAAAAAGGCTATGGGCTGGTCGTTAAGGGGTTAATATCCCAGACTACTAAGGAAAGAATTTACAGCCCGCAAGAAATCGCTGACAAATTCAGCAAATACTATAATGTGCTATACAACTTAAACAATGATACAGATACACCCCAACCCAACGAGAAATCAATTAAATTATTCCTCTCTACACTATCTCTCCCATCCCTTTCACAAAAACATGTACAACACTTATGCCTTCCTATCTCACCACAAGAAGTAGATCAAACTATCTGCTCATTAAAAAAGGGCAAATCTCCGGGTCCGGATGGTTTCTCCAACGAATACCTGAAACTATTCAAACCAACTCTACTCCCATATATATGCAACTTTTTCAACAACATAATGTCATCAGGCACAATTCCCCCGGAGAACCTAAAAGCAACAATAGTTACTATCCCCAAAGAAGGGAAATCCCCCGAGACCCCAAGCAATTTTCGCCCTATCTCTCTCCTCAATTCAGATATCAAATTATATGCAAAAGTAATAGCTAATAGACTATTTCCCATTTTGCCCCAACTCATTAAAAACGACCAGGTGGGGTTCACGAGGGGTCGCCAGGCCCCAGACGAAACAAGACGACTGATTGACCTAGTGGCCTGGGCCGATGCGACGTGAACGCCTTCTCTGCTCCTTGCTCTGGATGCAGAGAAGGCGTTCGACAGGGTGCACTGGGGATTCATGCATAGCACACTAGAAAAATTTGGCCTCTCTGGGTCGATTCTCTCAGCCGTGACTGCCCTTTATACCGCCCCCTCAGCTTCTGTGTTAACGAATGGGGTCTTATCCAAACCATTTCAAATTACAAATGGCACACGAATGCCCACTCTCTCCTCTTGTATTTTCAATGATGATAGAACCACTGGCGGAGGCAATAAGGACTAACCCACAAATAGAAGGCATCCCCATAGGAACAAGCACACATAAAATTAACCAATTAATCATGTGTAGATGATGTGATTTTAACTTTAACAAACCCAAGAACCTCACTTCCCCAGGTGGTGTCCATCTTGCAACTATATGGCTATGTCTCCTTCTATAAGGTAAACTCTACCAAATCACAAATGATGGGCATCACGTAAATAAATCGGACGAAAAGTCCCTAAAAACATCATTTCCATTCCAATGGTGCTCACACGCTCTACCATACCTAGGAATAGCCATAACTTCCTCAGCTGATGCCCTCCCAACAGCAAATTTCCCCTCACTGAGATCCTCAATTCAAAAAGAACTAGATCGCTTGTCTACATACGAGCCCAGCTGGATGGGTAGATTGATATTGTACAAAATGTTCATTCTTCCTCGGATTTTGTACTACTTTAGGACCATCGCGGTACCTATCCCAGACTCCATATTTGCATCACTTCACCAACAGATGAACATATTTATATGGAGGGGAGCTAAACCCAGAGTGGCATTCACTATCCTAAATAGACCCTTGAGATTCGGAGGCCTAGGTCTTCCAAACCTCCGAAACTACCACAAAGCCTTCTTAATCGACCAGACAAGACACTGGTGTAACTTCGAGTCAGCCAAGACATAGGCGACCACTGAATCAACCATATCAGGGGTATCCAACTGGAAAGCATATCTACTAGCCAACTCTATACAACCGCAGGGAGACCCACAACTCCCCCCGCCAGTGATAGCCTCACTACAAGCATGGAACACAATAAGCAGAGGAGGTAATGCAGAACAAAACATATCAACAAAAATCCCACTCCCACTCCTTACCCTAAAAGTACTTAATCCCGGATCTCTCCAGAAACAGCTGGCCACATAAATCATCCATGACTATACCAGACTTGCTCCAAGGAGGCACCACTCTACCCTTTCGGCAGATACAGGAGAGATATGCAGTTCCCAGCTCGGAACAATATACTTACCTTCGTATTTGCCACTTTTTAAAGGCCCACAAAACAACCTCCCTAATGCTTCCAAACCCTCTAAACGACCTGTGAAACGCAAATATAGCACCACAGAAAAAACTATCCAAAACTATTTATACTTCCCTCTCTGGCATCCAATTATTTAAGAAAACGGTTAATTTTCTAAATTGGGAAAAAGATTTGAATAAGAAATTCTCGCAAAATATGAGTTGCGATGCCCTAAAATGGGCTCACAAATCCACATCCTGCGCCTCTCATTGGGAACAATATCAAAAACTTCTAACCAGATGGTATTGTTCTCCACTTAGACTGTCACAGATGAAAAACGATATCTCACCTCTCTGCTGGAGAGGATGTGGAAAAACTGGGTCTTTGCTCCACATATTCTGGTCCTTCCCTCATATTCGCCATTACTGGGGCATGGTCTCACAATATATATCAAATCTGCTCCATATCACAAACAAGCACGAACCTGAACTATCCTTGCTCTTAATAGGCATATAAAATATACCCAGAAATCACAGGGTTATAGTATCTCATATACTCCACACTTTGCGAAGTCTCATAGCGAGAAAATGGAGATCCAAACATACTCCATCCATAGAAGAAATGCAGGAAACTGTTTCTTTAAATTGTATACACGAAAGGCTGATTGCCCACCAAAAAGACACTCTAGCCCAGTTCCGGAAAGACTGGACAGGGTGGACCCAGGCAATGAAAATGCCAACAGGTTTCGACTAGTCATGAGCCGGCTCCTCTCCTCCCCCTCTCCCACCTCCTACTCCACCCCCCCTTCCTCTTCCTTTCCGGCTACCCACTACGCCCACCCTGCCTGGGGTGTGAAAGAATACACCAAGCACGCTTGGGGGACAGAAGTCACTTCTCTCCCTTTCACAGAATCCAGCCATAAGAGCACTCATTTCGAAACCACAAGAACAAGTAAGCTTCTAGTGGAGCCATCTAAAAAGTATAGGACAAATATCTCAAGGTACTTTAAAGTTAAGGTTAAGTTTACAGTTTTCCCTGATTTTCCCTTGCTTTCCCCTCCTCATCCCTCTAACTTACCTTAACTTCCCTCTCAAAAAATTGCTGTAACATGTATATTGTAAACTCCTGATGTAGAAACAACTATTCAAGGCTTGTACATGTTGTATGTATTAAATGCCACTAAATATTCTTTGATTTAAAAATGTGCTTGCCAACTTTTGAGAAGAGACGTTAGATGGATTCCAAAATAGTAACAAAAAGCAAAATACTTTTTGCATCACAAATATTTCCATTTATGCCCTAATATTTCTGAAGGACATGCTCCAAACATAGAGCATTTCAATCACTAATAATAAATATGACCTCCTACAGCACTCCCCAAAATACAGACTTCAGACCAGACCCCCTAAGCTGATAGAGACTCCAGACTCTCTAAAAAATACTTTCTGTCCACGGCTGTGACGGACTCCTCCAGCAGAATATCACAGCGTAGTCTGCCACGGCGCCCCCCAAAACCCCATACTCACCACTCCGGATCCACTGTATGCGTCCCTCCTGGTGGGCTGGTGCACATGCGCAGTACAGTACGTGACGCGCCAGCAGTGCTGGATGACGTGGCCGGCGGTGGGCGGGAACGCGTATTCACGCAATACTTCCTCGGTGCAACAGCGGAGGTATTGCACGATGGCCAGCTTCCATTGACTACAATGGAAGCCAGACACGTGTATTCCTGCGGAAAAAAGAGCATGCCGCATTTTCTTTCATGCTGTGGAATTCTGCAATGTGAACATTGAGCTATTAGGTTCATTGGAATCTAATAGCTGCGGGACAATGCCACAGATTTACGCCGCTTAAAACATGGCATAAATCTGGCTGTGAGCATTAGCCCTATAACCTACAGATCGGACCCCTTGTTTTCAGACCAGACCTTTATATAGAAACAAACTGTTTGGGGTCTATTTAAAAGAGGGTCAAACTACTAATATCTCCAAAAATGTTCCCAAGCTGCACCAGTTCTGTGGATCACGCTATCCTAGACTTTAAGGCTACTTTTCAATGCCCATAATTTTAAGCATACCCTAAAAACACATCTCTTGATGGAGGCCGACCACATTCCCTAAACAAACCCCACTATACCTTGTGCATCTTAATGTACTTTATATCTGTACATATATAGATAAAGGCTGGTGACTGGCTCAGACAGCTTTATGTATACTACCCTATCTATATAAGATGGCTGGACCAGTGTGCAGAACAAGCACTTGTACTTCTTGCATTACCCCTATTTCCTCAGCAAGTGTAAGTTTTTGTGAGTAGGACCCTCACCCCTATTGTTCAAATTCGTTATTGGTCTAATTCTAAGTGAATCAAAAATAATGGAGCAAAAGTAAAGCTGATTTCTTAATACATGAAGTGACACACAACAGCCAAGTGTTTAAAGGGAGTCTGTCAGCTGTCATGTTATAGAGCAGGAATTCATTTACATCTCTGCTCATTCTGAGCTGAACAGTCCAATGGGCGGTCCTATCAGTTTTACTTATATAACTACATATCAATATGCTCAGCTCCTCCTGCTCATAACATGTCTGCAGTTTGGATAGTGTGTTTGAGACCAAAGACTCACAAATAAACATCTCACACTAAAGAATGTTAAAAACCATAGAACATTATGTGGATTATTTCTCCACTTTAATGAATACTTTAAGTTGTGCTTGGTGTCACTACTACTTCTCGACAACCGGTTGATCCTATTTGGCACCTCCCTGAGGTGGGGGGATGGTGACAATCTGATCAACATGCAAAAAGAGAAATAAATCTCCAAATATAAATAGGTCCTGGTCTAACGCGTTTCACTCACAGAGGAGCTCTTCAGGGACCCAGATGAGCCTCTCATGTCGGTGTATGATATAGTAACATAGTATGTTAGGCTGAATGAAGACAATGTCCATCTTGTTCAGTCTGTTTCAACCACTGGTTGATCCAGAGGAAGGCAAAAATCTCAAGAGGCAGAAGCCAATTAGCTTATTGGGGGAAATTCCCTCCTGATTCCATAATGGCGATCAGAATAATCCCTGGATCAACCTTTGATAGTTCCTACCTAAATATAAGACCTGGAACTACAGACCCACTGGTCACCTAATGTCTATATCCTGCAATATCTTTGCGCTTGAGAAAGACATCAAGTCCCCACTTAACCCATTCCCGCTCCAGGACGTACCGTTACGTCCCGGGAGCCTGGTACTTCCCGCAAAAGGACGTACCGGTACGTCCTGGAGATAGCACGGGATCACATAAGATCCCGCGCTATCCCGCAGCGGGAGCCGGCTGTCAGTCACAGCCGGCGTCCCGCTCCAACAGCGGGGGAACATCGGAGATGCGCCCGCCGTTGTTAACCCCTTCCCTGCCGCGATCTAAGTAGATTGCGGCAGGGAAAGAGTTCACAGAGGGATCGCGATCCCTGTGTGTCTCCGGCCGGCTCTCGCGATGTCATCGCGAGAGCCCGGCCTGTCACCATGGCAACAGGACGCCAGACACTGGCGCCCTGTATTGCCTGTGCCTATAATCGCTGTACAAGCGATACGGCATGGGAGAGCAGTAGCTCTGCCATGCCTTATGACAGCGATCATAGGCACAGTGATGTAAGTCCCTCAGAGGGACTCAAATAGTATAAAAAAAAGAAAAGAACAGTGTAAAAAAAAGAAAAATGTAAAAAAAAATGTAAAAAAAACCCCTTTTTTATGCTTTTTCTAATATTAGCATAAAAAAAGGGAAAAAAAACTAAAACCCCACATATTGGATATTGACGCGTCCGTAACGACGTGTACAAAAAGTTGAACATGCTTTTTATTTTGTACGACAAAAAACGTAAAAAAAAACGCTAAAAAACAGAGGCAAAATGCTAATTTTTAGCATTTTGCCTCACAAAAAATGCTATAAAAGTGATCAAAAAAGCCGTACATTTCCCAAAATGGTACCAATAAAAACTACATCTCGTCTCACAAAAAATAAGCCCTTAAAGAGCTCCGTACATAGAAAAATAAAAAAGTTACAGGACTTTGAATGCAGCTATAGAGAAAAAAAAAAGATTTAAAAAAAAAAGGGGGTTTTATTGCAAAAAAGTGTAAAAACCTAAAAAAATATAACAATTTTGGTATCGTTGAAACCGTACCGACCCGCAGAAAAAATTTAGTGTGTCATTTATGCTGCATGATTAACGCTGTAAAAAAAAAAAAAAATCTATGGCAGAATTGATGCGTTTTCTCTCCCTGTTATTAAAAAAAAAAAAAAAAAATTTCACGATATTGTCTATGTACCCAAAAGTGGCGCCGATAAAAACTACAGATCGCCACGCAAAAAACAAACCCTTATGCGGCCGCGTCCACGGAAAAATAAAAAAGTTATGGCTTTTGAAAAATGGAGATGGAAAAATACCAAAAAAATCGCTTGGTCCTCAACGCCAAAATAGGCCGTGTCATTAAGGGGTTAAACTGCTCTATGAATTTTCCCATCACCATATCCTCAGGCAGAGAGTTCCACAATCTCACTGCTCTTACAGTAAAGAACCCCCTTCTGTGTTGGTGATGAAACCTGCTTTCTTCTAGATGCAGAGGATGCCCTCTTGTTAATGACGCAGTCCTGGGTATAAATAATATAATTATACATAGGTATTTGATCGCCCCTCAGCCGTCTTTTTTCCAAGGTGAATAATCCTAATTTTGATAGCCTCTCTGGGAATTCCAGTCCACTCAGTCAATGTATTAATTTAGTTGCACTGCTTTGAACCCACTCAAGCACTGCAACATCTTTCCTGAGCACCGGGTGTCCAGAACTGTACACAGTATTCCATGTGGGGCCTGACAAGTGCCTTATATAGTAGGAGAATAATATTCTCTTCCTACGCCCCTATACCTCTTTTAATGCACCCCAAGACCCTATTAGCTTTTGCAGCAGCTGACTAGCATTGGTTGCTCCAGTTAAATCTACAGTCTACTAGTACCCCTAGGTCTTTTTCCATCTCCCTTTTCCCTAGCACTACCCCATTTAGTGTATATTGGTGACATCCGTTTCTCCTGCCCATGTGCATAACCTTACATTTATCCACATTGAACATCATTTGCCATTTTTCTGCCCAAGACCCCAGCATATCTAGGTCCTTTTGTAGCCGCCTATTGTCCTCCATTGTATTAACTGTCTTAATTTTGTGTCATCTGCAAATATTGATATTTTGCTGTGCAGCCCTTCTATCAGGTTGTTGATAAATATATTGAACAGAATGGGGCCTAGTACTGAGCCCTGTGGCACCCCACTAGTGACGGTGGCCCAATAGAGTACGAACCGCTTATTACCACCCTCTGCTTACTATCTCGGAGGCAGTTCTTTACCCAGATACACAAGTTTTTGCCCAGTCTAAGCTGCCTCATTTTATATATCAACCTATTATGTGGCACAGTGTTAAATGCTTGAGAGAAATCCAAATATATGAGATCAATAGATTCTCCCAGGTCCAGTCCAGCGCTTACTTAATCGTAGAAGCTGATCAGATTGGTCTGACATGATCAACTACTCATTAACCCATGCTGGTGAGGGGTTATTCCATTGTTCTCCTTGAGGTATTCTAGATTGGCGTCTCTCAGAAACCCCTCGAATATTTTTCCAGTTATTGAAGTGAGAATTACCGGCCTGTAGTTACCAGGCTCTCTTGCGAACCCCTTTTTGTAAATTGGAACCATGTCGGCAATGGTACAACCCCGGTCTTGATAGTGTCCATAAATATAAGAAAAAGTGGTCAAGCTATCACATCACTTAGTTCCCTTAGAACCCTTGGGTGTATTCCATCTGAACTTGGCAATTTATAGATTTTAATCCTCTTTAACCGACTCTGTACTTCCTTCTGTGTTAGGTATGCAGTATGTAGCGGGGGGTTCATTTTATTCCACTGCATCTCATGTGACATTTCCTTTCCGTTAGTGAATACACTTGAAAAGAAACCATTTAACATTTGCCTTCCCCCCATCGTCTTCCATGTTTTCTCCTGCATTATTCGTTAAAGGGCCAGAGCTCTCAGTACAAATCTGTTTGCTGTTAATATAGTTGAAGAATAGTTTAGTGTTATTTTTGCTCTCTTCGTCTTCCATGATTTTAGCGCTTCTTCACTGCCTTCATGTTTTAGTAGTTTAAACACTTTCTTTTTTGTTTATTGCCCCCCTTACAGTCTTGTCGAGCCACATTGGTTTCCTTCTACTTGTGGTTCTTTTTTTTTTTTTAAAGGCTATGAACTGCTCACATGAGGTGTTTAGAATGTTTTTAAACTTTTCCCATTTGTTGTCTGTACTGATATTTTTGAGGATGTTGTCCCAATTAATGTTACTGATAGTAGTTCTGAGCTGATCAAATTTCGCTTTACTAAAGTTTAGTTTTTTGTTGCTCCTTAGTAAAGTTTCTTATTGAATCACAGCTGGAAATTAATTATATTTGGTCACTATTTACCAAGTGCCCCTCAACCTGTACCCCCATTATTCGGTCCGGTTTGTTACTTAGTACTAAGTCCAGAGTGGCCCTCTCTCTAGTTGGCTCCCGCACAAGTTAGCTAAGGTAGTTGTCTTTAATTGTTCTCAAGAACTTATGACCCTTGTGAGATTTGATATTACCTTGCAACACCATAAATTTGTGTATTAATTAAGCTCTCCATACATCTTTGGCTAGAGAAGGATGATAACCAGTATGATAAGCAAAATCAACAACAAGTCAGAGTGTGGTATCGCCCTGTCACTTCCTTACATCAAATGCAAGATCGTTTTAATTTCTATATTGAGCTGAAACAAAAACCTCATGTTACAGCCTCCTCTGATCTCGCAGGGTTCATCAGCCACACTGATTTCTAATTTCTAATCAAATGACTCTTGCTCGCTGTTATTCAAGCTGTTATAGAAAGTTGCAAAACCCCAGAGGGATGAGACCAGACACTTGACTACTGTGCAGAGCTGGTAGGAATAAGTGTTGGCTTGTCACCGTGGCACTTACCAGGCTCTGGCCACTGAGGGATATTATGTAGCCAAGGCCAGAGCAGGATCACAGGCCACCTTTGACACCCCTAGGATATGGAATGCAATGAACGGGTTGATGGGGGAAGTAGTACTTATCACTCGTGATACCAACTGTTTGCTGCGCAGCGGAGAAAAGAACACAGAGACTTGTGTATCGTACGTCGGGTCCCCATGAACGGTTAGGGCCATAACTTTTACTTTAAAGGATAAACTTTTACAAGGCAGGTATTCAAAGTAATGCAGGTGCAATTCTCTTAGAGCCCAGAGTTCAGGGAGGATACACAGGATGAAAACAGTCCTACAGTCCATGTTATCCTTACACATGCGCAATTCATATAGCTGCACTGTGCTATCCCAAAACATCAGCGTACGACCCAATAGAAATCCATGCATGCATAGCATGCCAGGGAATATATATTAAGGGCTGCATAAATAGTACTTAATAAGTACAGACTATTATGTAATCATATTGGTAACATAAGTGCTTGATGAATACTCAATAAAGGAAGGATTTATATATATATATATATATATATATATATATATATATATATATATATTAACATGTTATCACATTTTAAAACTATATGATACATTTTTAATGATGGCATATGTATAGCAAGATGTTTATTAACAAGTCTTTATAGACCACTTGAATGGACTTTTGATGGTAGTGTAAGTCAAGCAAGGTGCACAGGCCTGTTTTACCGCATGGAAGCCATTTATAGACTTCATCTCCACACACAATGTAAATGCTTGGTAGGAGTACAAGGACAAAGTTATTGAGGTCTGCTGCCACCATACTGCTAAGACACCTTCCAGTCCTTCTGGGAAATGTGGTAGTTTCCCCTTAAACACACAATATTTTAATTAAAAAACTGCGCTATAACCTTCTGGTGCATCTAATAGTCGGAATGTACACACACATGTAAGTATGAGAAAGCAGGGGATTTTAACCTTAAATAAGAAAAATTTAGAAAAATAAAAAACATGCCAGAATTACAGATTTTGCTAATCTTGCCACTAGAAAAAATGGAATAGAAAGCGATCAAAATTTTACATGTTCCTCACTGTGATATCCCTCTATCAACCTATAAAAAGTCAGTGGTACGCCACCTGATTGGCGCAGTGAGATCTTGCATTCCCAGACTTTGGAGACAAACAGTCCCACCCACCATCAAGATGTGGCTTAACTTGGTAAACTGGATTATGGAGATGGAGGACCTCACGGATTTACTTGGTATTATTGGATAGAATTTAAGAACACCGAGGAGTATAGTCTACTGACCAATCCCTGACTGGGCTACGTATTTCTCTTGATATTTCCTACTCTTCCTTTTTACCTCCCCCTCCAATATATGTAGCTCCCCTTATATGTTCTCCCTTTGTGTTATGTGTTTGAGCGAAGAAGATAAGGTTGATATAATTGTGTTCATGTGCACAGATAGTGTAAGGGGAGAAAACACATATCCGGAAGATCACGGGATAGAATGTTAGCAGTATGATCATGTGAAAACCTACCTACTGGAACAGTTATTTTTCTTTTCTCTTTTACTTAATCGGATATTAGAGATATTGTATCACATGCTCTGTTGATGTTGAACGGGGGCAAAATGTTGTTATATGGAAATTAAAAATGATAAATAAAGAATAAAAAAAAAATGTTACATGTTTCAAAAAACTAAAAAAATGAAGACTGGAGTTCATCCCGCAAAAAACACGGCCTTCTAGAGCTCTGGCAATGAAAAAATAAAATAAATACGGCTCTTGGAATGTGGCGACACAAAAGCAAACCTTTAAGAAAAAGATTTTTTTAAATGTACAAAAATAGCAAAACATAAAAAAAAACTGTGTAACTTGGAATCGCGGGGATCGTGTGACTCAGAGAATAATGTTATCACACTATTTATTCTGCATGCTAAACGCCTTAAAAATGAAATCGAAAAAACAAATGGTAGAATTTATTTTTTTCCCTAATCTCCCTACAAATTTTTTTACAAAAGTTATGCAATACATTATATATACCCAAAAATGATGCCATCAAAAAGTACAACTTGTCCCGCAAAAAAAACAAGCCCTCATACGGCCGTGTCAATGGAAAAAGGAAAAAGTTATGGCTCTTGGAACGCGACTGCAAAATTAGTTGAAGTTAAATGATTGGTCCATTAAAAAAAACGGCCCTGGTGGGTCTGACAGGGTGGTAATAAACCCGCCACTCAAGGGGTTAACAGCAGAGGTATAACTGGTGAGCAAGAAGAACAATCTTTATTAAAAGAATTAGGATGAAGAAGAATAACTTTTCATCAATTGTAACTATTAGTTGTGATAACTGGTTAGCCCACAACTCCTCTACCTGGTGACCGTTCATTCTTTCCAATATAAGACCGAGACCTCTCCTTGCTGCTCCTAATAAGACATCACCCTGCTGCTCCTTGTGATAAATCACACTGCTGCTCTGATTCCATTGGATGTTATTATGCAGTTCTAGTCTCCTTATTGCTCAAATAGACTTGGTCGGTGAAGTCACCTTTCACTGCTCTGGGGTGTTGCCAAACCCAATGAGAATATCAACTAGCTGAGGCAAAACTCTCTCTCCTCCCTGGATTATCAGTGGGAACCAGATGAGGAGAACTACCTTCTGTCTATGATGTCCTTGTGGTGCCACTTCTGTGCTCCCATTATTGCACTATCCTCTATCTAATAGGAAAAGCAGTTTGGTGTCGTGTTAGTGCATAGAGCATAATGTTATTTCTGTAAGTTAGAGAAATAAAATACCCCTGTAGATATACAATATGACTTCTGTTAATGGCTTACAAAAACATTATTAACAGCACAAACCTTTAAGAATTCTTAGATTTCCCCATCAGGCCGGTATAACAAAATATCTGAAGAAAACCAAACCACATTCACCATGATGATTTCCACTTAGCTCTATAAAGTGCATCAAACACTGTAGTGATGTCTCCCCCCAAAAAAAACCTGTGTGTGACATGACGCTTATATTTCAGTTACCTCCAGGAATCTCATTTAAATTTTCCCTTTTTGTTTTTCTTCTCTATTCAGGCCCAGACCACCATGAACACATCTATAAGCTACAATCCATCTCTGCTCACTCTCCCCATCTTGCCACTACCCCTAATGCTCCTCTCAGTAACCCAATAGCACCCGTGCCCCCTTTTTGGCACTATAAAGTAATAATTCTGAATAAATGTATTAATTGTCCATTCCTAAATAATAATGGAACACAAGTTAAAGGTATTTCCAAAGCTTATGCAGAATAAAACTCCTCTTCCACCTTGTACGTATTTACCTTCACTTCTAAGTGGGAAAACAACCTTCAGAAGTCATTTTTGGAAGACCAATGGGCACAGGGATTCTTAATAAGCTCTAAAGTTCACCGCTGTGCAAAGCAATTAGACACAAATAGGAAATTACTATATAGATGGTTCTATAACCCATATAGATTTGTTAAAATCTCTGTCACATTGTTGCATATATGGTGGTTGTGTGACCTCCTTAAAGCATTTTGGAAACAAATCTAAAATGCATTAAACATAATACTCCAAACCAATATACCATGGGGTCCAGTGGTTGCCCTTGTGTCATTAGGATTGAAGAACCTTGATGTCCCAGATCTTCTCATTGTAGTGGCCCAGAACACCCTTCTGGTCCCCTCCATAAATGTCATACATATTTTGTCCCATGTGGATGCACTGTGCAAAGCTTGTCCTGCAATAGCCATTGTGTGTGTTGCACAGCTGTGGCACTTGAGAGGTTAACTCTAATAAAATCAGAATAAGATTTTGTATGACAACTCTACAACATTGAATTACAATTATATTTCTGGCTTGGACTCCTACTTCATTACCTTTTGGGAAAAATTATATGGTCAACATAAAACCCTAACGATATTATTATTATGTAGAAAACTATCACCGCTTTATGATCATATTCCTCACGTCTCATAATCTACTGTACGCATTTTTATTATAAAATCAATAAAAAATACATCAAAGAAATACATTCATGTCTCCTCTTATTTCTCCTCAGGATCCTGTGCACAGATTGTACTGACCGTGTCTCCAGAATATACCGCTGTGTCCCCGGGAGATACCGCCATCATCTCATGTACATGCAGTTCTGATGTAAGCGGCTACTTAGCCTGGTACCAAAAGAAACCAGGAGAACCACCAAAGCTTCTTATCTATTATATAACCAGGAGTCCCAGAGCGGTTCTCTGGATCCGGATCTGGAACTAATTATATGTTAACAATCAGAGGAGTGATAGACGATGATGTAGGATATTATTACTGTCAGCAGGGTTACAGCACCCCCCTCCTACAGTGATACAGAGCCGTACAAACACAGCTTGCAGAGAAGAATCATAATCATACATATAACTGCTCAATATATATGTATTCAGTTATCCTATTGTAGGAGAATGTGAGGTTAGACGGGATATTAGTGTTTCTTGATGCCACCGCAAGTACTGGTGGAGCCAAGATAGGAGGTGTTTGACACCCCCTGTTCCTGATTAGCTGCAGACCATTGTCCCCTTCATCGGGCTCACAGGTCCTTTTTTCCTCCTGCGCTGACTGTATCAGGAGTTCCAGCATCCCCGATCTCACTGTCCCTGGCAGCCCCTTTTTCGCCGTTACAGACTTTGCTGCTGGGCCTGCGTTCACCTCCGCTGCTTTGGAGCAGAGCGCTGTTACTCTCCCTGGCGACCCCTCATTCCACGCTGTGAGTGTAGGGGAGGCGCAGAGGACTGCAACTGGAAAGGTGAGTATACATTTCCCCCCACCACTGCCGGTGGCAACGCCGCTCTGCTGCGATAAGCAAAAGCAGCATCTGAATTCATGAGCGGCGGCGTTCAGCGCTTTGGGCCACAGCAGCAGAGCTGTAAATGGAGCAGCAACACTTAGCGCTCCGGCCCACAGCACAGCTTTCGCAAGTTCGCCGGGCCACCTGTCACCGCTCCCTCGCACAGCTGCGCTGCACAGTGCAGACCGACCGATCGCTGCTTCATCCACGGCCTCGTCCGCTCCCCACAAATGCTTAGAAGTCCTGAGCGCTACCTCCACGGCGGCAGTCGATGGCTACAAGACCCCTAATGACGAGGACGCCCAGAATGCAAGGTACCCAATCAGTAACAGGGGGCATCAACCCCTTGTCAAACTTCTTGTATCAAGGTGTCAAGATACACTAATACCGTTAGACGGTCCTGGGGAGGAAACATAGATACAAATATATAGAGAAAAATATAAAATCAAGCAAAATCAAATATAAAATATAAAATCAAGCAATAACAGGGAATGACCAGATACTTAGTGATACAAGAGGGCAGATAGCTGCATCCCCTCAACATGCATGCAGCTATACTGCCAAATGAGGGAGCCAATTACATCTATGTTGGACACTGATGAAACAGCCATTCACACTGTCTCTTGATATAGAGAGGGTGGCTGTTTGGTGTATACGCCTGCACAGAGTAGATACAAAGTGCCAGACCATTCTGATACATGTAGTCCACCATGCAGACCAGCAACCTATTAATGACGCCATAATAGCTCGGCGGGCTGCACTGCACCTCAAAAAGTGGACCACTTTGGTACTGCCAATGTAATTGGCTCCCCCACTTGGTAGTATAGCCGCCTGCATGTTGAGGGGATGCAGCTATCTGCCCTCTTGTATCAGTAAGTATCTGGCCGTTCTCTGTGATTGTTTAGGGTGGAAACTTATAATATATATTACCATATGCTGTGTGTATAAATATCTCTGTTATTTCCTCACTGAACAGCGGGATATTACAGTCTGGGGGATTTGCATATTTCCTGTTTTACATAATCCCTCAGACTATTTCCCTGTAGACTTCATGTGATATAAATAAGAGCTGAACCCAATGATCTGTGTCTGTGAGCGTCCAGAACAATGAAGATGCTTTCCCTGAGATCTCTGCTCTGTGTGCTGTATCTTTACATACAAGGTAATGTCCAGGGAGGTTTATACTATGTGGGATAGATGGGAATACATAGAACATCCCTGTATACATGTAGGAAGAGGAGAATGGTCACATTTATATCACTGGTTGTCACCATTGTCTCTTCTCTTTCTGCTCCTAGTTTCCTATGGAGAGATTACACTGACTCAGACTCCAGAATATATGTCGGTGTCACCCGGAGATACGGCCAGATTCTCATGTAAATGTAGTAAAGGTGTCTATCACAGCGGGGTTTCAGTGCATGTCCTATCCTGGTACCTTCAGAGACCCGGACAACCTCCAAAACTTCTTATTTATCATGCAAACACTCGGCCATCTGGGACCCCAGAGAGGTTCAGCGGATCCGGATCTGGAACTGATTTCACTCTCACAATCACAGGAGTGATAAAAGACGATGTAGGATATTATTACTGTATGCAGAGAACTGAGTATCCTTTCACACGGTGATACAGAGCCGTACAAAAACCTCCTTCCTCATTTACTGTTCTTGCTCACATACTGAATACACAGAAGTCATTCACACCTGCGTTGGGGTTTTCACTCACAATTCTATCCTACTGTTTTATATTTGGAGCAGAAAAAAGGAATGAAATAATTATTTTTTTCCCCTTTGATTCAATAATGGGGATTGAAAAAAACAGAATGCTGTCATTTTGCTTCCGTTCCGTTATGTTTCCACAATATTCATCAAATGCTTCAATATGTGACATTAAGTAGCTCCGTCACCTTCCATCTACAGGTGAATAATAAAAGGTTAAGACTAGGGATGAGCGAACGTACTCGTCCGAGCTTGATGCTCGACCGAATATTAGGGTGTTCGGGATGCTCGTTACTCGTAACGAGCACCACGCGATGTTCGGGTTACTTTCACTTTCATCTCTGAGACGCTAGCGCGCTTTTCTGGCCAATTGAAAGACAGGGAAGGCATTACAACCTCCTCCTGTGATGTTCCAGCCCTATACCACCCCCCTGCAGTGAGTGGCTGGTGAGATCAGGTGTCACCCGAGTATAAAAATCGGCCCCTCCCGCGGCTCGCCACAGATGCATTCAGACATAGAGGAGGGAAAGTGCTGTTGCTGCCTGATCTGCTATAGGGAGAGTGTTAGGAGTATTTTAGGCTTCAAGAACCCCAACGGTCCTTCTTAGGGCCACATCTAACCGTGTACAGTAGTGTGGAGGCTGCTTTTTGCAGTGTTGCACTTTTTTTTTTTTTGTATATCGGCTGTGCAGAGCATTGCGTCCAGAGCATTGCGTCCTGCTGTAATACTCCAGGGCCAGAAGCGCTTAGGCAGGGACAGAAGACATATTATTGATTGAATATAGGCAGTGGGCCTTTGCAAAAAAAATTTGTGGGAAAAAATCTATTTGGCCTGCCTGTGAGTGTGCTCAGTGTTCTGGGTCTGTGTGTGCTGGGTGTAGTAGTTCTACAAAATCATACGCAGCCAGCTAAGTGTTACAGCAGGCTTGCGCCAAATTATTTCCTGGCTCTGTCTGGGCTCTGAAATCACCGCTGTGTTGCAGTTCACAGTGCAACACTCTGCAGTTCTGTGACACACTCCAGGGACAGAAGTGCTTAGGCAGGGACAGAAGACATATTATTGATTGAATATAGGCAGTGGGCCTTTGCAAAAAAATTTGTGGGAAAAAATCTATTTGGCCTGCCTGTGACTGTGCTCAGTGTTCTGGGTCTGTCTGTGCTGGGTGTAGTAGTTCTACAAAATCATACGCAGCCATCAAAGTGTTACAGCAGGCTTGCGCCAAATTATTTCCTGGTGTTCCGTAAGCGAAGTCAGCCTTCAACCACAGGCCAATAAGCGGCACATTTAATTACAGCGTTCTGTTTCTGCATTACTGGTAATACAGCATGCTGAGGGGTAGGGGTAGGCCTAGAGGACGTGGACGCGGCCGAGGACGCGTAGGCCCAAGTCAGGGCGTGGGCACAGGCCGAGTCAGTGCGGTGGCCAGGGGTAGAGGCAGGGCCAGACCGAATAATCCACCAACTGTTTCCCAAAGCGCCCCCTCGTGTCATGCCACCCTGCAGAGGTCAAGGTGCTCTACAGTGTGGCGGTTTTTCACAGAGACGCCTGACGACCGACGAACAGTGGTGTGCAACCTTTGTCGCGCCAAGATCAGCTGGGGA
>NC_089843.1:40962626-41040126 GCF_035609145.1 Eleutherodactylus coqui | reverse complement strand
CACCATAAAAAGTAGAACAAATAACAATAACAAACAATGTGAAGCACATTAGGAGTAACTAAGATGTTACCCCCTTCTACATATGCCAGTTTCCCTTGGCTGTAACTTGAGCAGTAATTGTGGTGCATTTGGCTTTGGAATTTGCCCCGGTCTTTCTGCGGTTATGTAAACCAAATATACAACTGTACTAACGAAGTCAGAAACAAATACATAAATCCAGTATATACTGAGATCCGCTGCTTTTCCAACAATAATTGATCTTGTTATTTTTGACAGATTTCCCAAAGAGAAAAAAATCTGGAACATTCAATGCAGGTATATCTGACAGATGAATCGGGGGGCAGCGTACTGGTAACATTATCTGTGCTGATATCTGTTCTCTACATGACAGCTGTGTACAGGTTTAGTTGTTTATTAGAACAAAAATGATTTCCACATACTGTGAATATCGTGTGACTGTGTCTAACTGCTAATTTACACAAATAGACCGCACATAGATCAGGTAATCTATTATGTACCGAAGCCACGTGTATATAATGATAGAGCAGTAAATTGTATTACATGAAATACCTTAGGATATATCATCAGAGAATAAAAATAACTATCTACACTACCGGTCAAAAGTTTTAGAACACTTTTTCCAGTTATTTTTTACATTAACACAGCACAAGTCCAGCAACAAACGTGGAATAATTCAAGGGTTCAAAAGTAAGCTGCAAACATAAAAATGTTATAAAATGTTAACCTGAAATTACAATAAAAGTCTGAATTTATGATTTTAACCAAAGGGCTTTTCTGAGTGAACACATCATGGACAACTGCTCTCCATAACAGAAAGCAAATTATGGTTTCAAATAGGATGCAAACTATTCCTTCAGGTGTCTCAACTTTTGTAGATTACTTTCAAACCCTCTGATACTTTATAACAAGTGTTGGAACAGACTGCAGCACAACACCATATAGGACAGGATTAGGGACACATTGCTATCATAATGTTAAGAAAAAGGAAATTAACTAAAGAAAATTATATAACCCTTAGAAATTTAGATTGGTCCTGCAGAGAAATTGCCAAGGAAGCCAAAGTGGCAGTCAGTACAGTTGACTATACCATCAAAAAGCACTTGGAAACTAGAGGAAACTCTGACAGAAAGACGTCCAGAACATCAAAGGCCACTACAAATTCAGATGACAAATTTTTGAGAGTGAACAGTTGGAGTAATCAGCTCCTCACGGCACAAATTTTTTCAAACACAGTTTCCAATTTAACTGTGAAAAGAAGACTTCTATCTGCAGCTTTGACAGTTAGAGTATCAGTAAGAAAGCCACTGCTAAGAAAAAAAGAAAAAAAAATACTTGTCTCGGTCAAGCAGCACCTCCAATGAACTCTTTGAAGAGTGGAAGAAGGTCTTATCAACTGATGAATAAAAATTTGCCATCTTTGGTTCATCATGAAAGCTTTTTTTATGCCGTGGAGTGCTTGGAACCAACTGTCAACCTGGAGATGGAAGCATGATGCTCTTTTGCTGGATCCAGAGTTGGCAATTTGCAAACGGTGGCTGGAACACAGGGTGGCTTATACATTGGATTAAAGGGCTATTACAGCATTTTGATATGCCATGAAATACCCTCTGGTGTAAGTCTAGTTGGTCAGGGGTTCATATTACAGCAACAATGGTTCAAAACATACGTCTAGGTTATGTCAGAACTACTTATGAAGACAAGAAGAAAGCAGTAGGCTTTAAAGAATAGAATGGCCTGCACAGTCTCCATTCTTAAACCCCATTGAGCTTTTTGGAATTAACTGGACACAAGAGTGAAAGCAAAGGAGCTTACAAGTGCAGCACATTTGTGGGAACTTCTGCGACAGTGTTGAGAGGAAATTTCTGAACATTATCTGAATGTATTTATAGGAAGAATGCTTTGATTGTATAAAGCTGTTATAGCAATTAGAGGGAGCTACTTTGAAGAGTCAAAAATCTATATTTAATTTGATAAAACAAAGTTAATCCATAATTTTTATTTATCTTAATTTATATATTTTGTAATTTAATTTCAAAGTACATTCGGGATATTAAACTGTAAATATCAATAAAAACAGGGAAAAATGAGATGTTCTAAAACTTTTTATGGGTAATCAATCTATCTGTCTCATATCTATCTATCTATCTATCTATCTATCTATCTATCATCTATCTCATATGTATCTAATATATCTCATATCTATCTATCTCATATCTATCTATCTCATATCTATCTATCTATATATCTCTTATCTATCTATCTCTTATCTATCTAGCTCATATCTATCTATATATCTCTTATCTACTAATCTATGTATCTATCTATCTATCTCATATCTATCTATCTACCTATCTCATATCTATCTATTTATCTCTCTAGCTCATATCTATCGCATATCTCTTTATTCCATAGCTATATATCGATCTCATATCGATCCCATATCTATCTATCTATCTATCTATCTCATATATATCTATCGTTCTATCTATCTTATCTATCTATCTCATATCTATCTATCTAGCTCATATCTATCTATCCAGCTATCTATTTCACATCTATCTCATATCTATCTATCTATCTATCTATCTATGCAGGGGCGTAACTATAGAGGGCGCAGGGGATGCGGTTGCACCCGGGCCCAGGAGCCTTAGGGTGCCCATAAGGTCTCTCTTCTCCATATAGGGAGCCCAGTTCTATGAATAAAGCATTATAGTTGGGGGTTACAGGTTTTGCATTGGGGCCCAGAAGCTTCAAGTTATGTCTCTGTGCAGCATGGTTTAGGTATGGGTATGGGTACAGATACAGATAGAGGGGGGCCCCAGCTCACGTTTTGCATCAGGGCCCCTGAGCCTTTAGTTACGCCCCTGTATCTATGTAATATCTATCTATCTCATCTCTATCTATCTATCTATCTATCTCCTATCTATCTGTCTGTCTATCTATCTATCTATCTCATATCTATCTATCTATCTATCTATCTTTCTATCTATCTATCTTTCTATCTCATATCTATCTATCTCATATCTATCTATCTCATATCTATCTATTTATCTATCTATCTATCTATCTATCTATCTATCTATTATCTATCTATCTCCTATCTATCTATCTCCTATCTATCTATCTATCTATCTATCTATCTATCTATCTATCTCATATCTATCTATCTCCTATCTATCTATCTATCTATCTATCTATCTATCTATCTATCTATCTATCCATTTTAGTTTTGTTATTTGTACCCAGTTGTATATTAATAATGGGTCACATTGAAGGTGGAAATTAAAATGAAATGCTTCATCTTTGTCGGTATTTCCAGCCTATTTGCTGATCTACTAAATCTAACTCTGCAGAATTTGTCTCTAATGATGCGTCTAATGATGTTGATGTAGATTAATATATTTTTCTCTTATGTTACTTGATGCTGTTTATTCTCTTCCCCACAAACTCTTATCATTATACCTGAAAACCTTTGAAGGCGAAATCAAACAAACCTTTTAAATGTTTAAGTTTTTTGGGAAAAGTAAATAGTTTATCAGAGAACTCAAATTACGCCTCATTTATGTCTGTAATGTAGAGTGTCACTTATGTAGCGGGAGATGCAGCCTTTTCTTTTGGAGAGCGCACTTGAATAACAGTATACCTTTTAATGTTAATCTTCAAGGGCCATTAACCGTCAAAATTCAAGTTGATCCTATCTAAAAAAGGCATAATTTCACTGGAGATGATTAAAATTGCTGCAATTTGATTGAACCGAATAAACCCCACTACCTCCAACTTTTACATTTGTGGCATTATTATAATGTAAACAGCAAGGCCTGTCCGGCACCCACAGCAACACCCAAAGGAATGCACAATAGTAATGGATTGCGTATGATGCAGTTTGGGACAGGGAGTCCCGATGATCACACAGTCACCCCCCTCTTACATACTGTGACGCATCCTTGAACTGAGACTATCAGTGAAGGCTATCTGGTTTCAGGACAAAAAGCAGGCAAAATAGGACATAGCAATCCTTACTCACCCATTAGACCCACCGCTGGCAGCAGCAATGACGTCACAATGACAAGTGACCACTGCACATGGTAGACCTTAGCTATGTGTGACCCATGTGGTTGCACAGAACACCCACCGGCAGCGTATAGGAGGGACATCAGGCGATTCTAGGTTTGGGGCAATCAGCACCATTAGATCCGCCTAACCAAATGCCCTCCTTTCTCCATGTGATAGCACCTTGTGAAGCTTCAAGACTCATCCTGCTGGCTCTGTCTCCTCAAGCCTGATGTTCTAAGGTGCCACTCTCACTGCTGTTAGCCCATCGGTGCCCTAGCTCACAATCGCTCAGTTCTGCTACTGTATTTATGTTATTGGTTCTGGTGCTATATTTATTCTTTGTTTTTGTTCTAGGGCTGCATTAATGTTATTAGCTTGGTTCTAGTATTGTACCTATGCAGTGAGCTCTTTTCTGGTGTTGTATTTATGTAATGAGGTTGGTTCTGGGACTATGTTTATGTTACAAGTTTGGTTCTGGTACCGCATTTATGTACTGAGCTTAGTTTTGGGGCTGCGTTAATATTATGAGCTTGATTTTGGTATAGTATCTATATACTGAGCTTGGTTCTGGTACTGTATTTATGTACTGAAACTGGTTATGGGGCTATATTTATGTTATAAGTTTGGTTCTGGTATTGTAGCCATGTACTGAGGTTGGTTTGTGCTGAATTTAAGTTGTTAACTTGATTCTGGTACTGTATTTATGGTACAAGCTTGGTTCTGATGCTGTATTAATGTTAAGAGTTTCATTCTGGTACAGTATCTATTCACTGAGCTGTTCTAGGGTTGGTATGCTGCTATCTTGCTGCTTTCTACACAAGCAGAATGCAGACAGACTGCTTTTTAGTGCAACATGTTTTTTTTTCCTACGATGGAAAAAAATACATTCCGCACAGGGTGCCATCTAGCCGAAAACTGGCACTGCCACTGTAGCCAACCCCTAGCCTTGCAGTACACTGTTGAGGCCAGTAAAGGGGTTTACATAGGCAGATTGATTCTTCAAGACTGTTTTACTTTTATTGATTACCTGGAACTATGGGGATTATGTATAGTTGCAAACTCCCTGGGCAGAGCGTGTTGTTCGTGTTGATGATGAGACATGTTACTCCACTACAGTTGTGCAGTGTGTTGATGCCAGATGCAGAACAACTGAACTGGTGCTCCTGCAGTTGAGTAGCTGAGGAAAGTGTTGCTGAGAGGGCCTGAATGAGCAGACATAGCCAGTTTAGTGGAGATATTCCTGTTAAGTGCCAAGCCGAGTAAGAGCCTGAGTTCTGCTGGATGAGTAATGTTTGGGAGTGTAATTAGAGAGATCAAATAGATCCGAGCCAATATTGAGTGCCATCACCATATGCTATTTCCGCCATATTGAAACCACCTGTTACAACCATTCCTTGCAGGTTCCTTCAGTAAAAAAAAACTACTAAAACATCAGTATGTTGTCCCATCTTACCCCAAGGACAAAACATAAGGCCAGTCCGATTCTGTGAAATCTGAGTTATTTAAAGTTGGTGCAAGTCCACAAGCTCCGGTTCCATTCTCACTGGCCCAGTTGGTGAGCCTGAAGTCATACAGTCATGAGAAAAACTTAGTACACCCTCTTGAATTCTTTGGTTTTATGCATCAGTATATAATAAAAACAACTGGTCCTAAGAAGATCTTAAAATTAGGTCAATTCAACCTCAGATGAACAGCAACACTGGACAAATTACACTGTGTCACTATGAGTTTAACAAAAATGAGGCCAAAATGCAGAAGCAGTGTGTGAAAAATTAAGTACACCTTTATTATTTCCATAGGAATTAAGGGGGTAAGTAGCAGCCAGGTGCTGCTTAATGAATGCACTCGATTAATTGATCATCAGCAAGTGTGACCATCTCTGTAGAAGCAGATGTTTGGGCAGTTTGCTGGTCTGGAGCACTCAGGCATTTGTTGATAAAGAGAAAAGACACCAACAATGATCTCAGAGAAGCAAACTATGCCCTGTATGTAAAGCCATAGAATTTAAAAAAAGGTGTACTTTGTTTTTCTCCTGTGTACCAGTCAAAAATCTTTATAATGTAAGATAATCTTTATGTTGTTTGATAAACGAAATGACCCACCTCTGGGACATGTACTACTATGAGAATGGAGCTCCTCTGATTCTCATAGCACCTAGTAAGGCTCATCTGTCTCATGCACCCAGCCACCTCATTGATGACTGTGCTGCACCTTTAAATGGCATGCAGTCATTTTTTAATGTTTTCATTCACAGTACATACTGGTACTACATTATCATAAGCAAAGAAAAAGATCAGAGGACGGCATTGTCACAAGTTCACTTATCACAGTCAAATATCGCTTGGGTAGTTAATGCACAAAAAATATGCTGGGATTTTCTTAAGCTGGTCCTGTTATCCCAAATCCCAGAAGGATTGAATAAATGTATACAGATTCACTCAATTATTCTACTTTTTTCCTCTGGCTTCATTTCGAGACGTACGTACATCATCTGAGGCTGCAGTAAAGCCGTACATGGAGGCGCGTTATTAAATGGAGTTCTAGCAATTATTTTAGATTCGGGAAAAATAGCTGAAAAAAAAACAAAAAACATGCGGGGTGAGTCACTGCTAGATCGATGGCTTGTGTTCTTCCTGCAACAACTTACCTAAAGGTCACTTACACCTATAACCTTCAAAATCACCGAGCAGACATAACATTAAAACCACTTGAAGGTGAAGTGAATGATATTGATTGTTTTGTTACAATGGCACCTATCAAGGGGGAATATCAGGCAGCCAATGACCAGTCAGTTCTTAAAGGGTTTTTTTCGGGACTGATTTCGGTAATTGGCGATCTGTCTATCATTAGTTATGGATGAATTTAGAAATAAGGTTGTGTAAGGGGGTATGCCTTATCCTGCTGTTTTATTGTTTATGTCACTTATTGCATAGTTGAATTGTGGTTTTATTGGAGGCCAGGAATGAGGAGCAGGAAGACCACTTGAAGTGGCTAGTGTGCGCAGGACTGGAGATAGTCTCCGGTGCAGGACTGCGAGGAAGCAGTAACCTCCCTACAGGCATGGACTACTCAATTAGAAGGGCCTTTATTAGGATAAGATTCAGAGACTGCGGCCATCTTGATTCTTTTCCTTCCTCCGGTCTTTCCACCATATGTTTGAGAGAGAACTTTTTAACCCGGGAAACCCAGTACGGACTTCTCTTCATCCTGATTAATGGTACTGATTTTGGAGATATACACCCCCAATGTAGATTCATTGGACTTCAGTTGTATCAAACATATTCAACCCGGGAAGGACTTTAGACTGTTTAAAGTTTACTAAAAGTTATCATTGCAAGTCAACATGTCAGCTCCAGAACCATATTCCAGCTTACCACGGAAGATTCGTGCAACGACCACTAACAGGCCTATTTCCACACCTGGATGTCTCCCGAACTAGTATGGCTGGAGCTGGGACATGAGTCTTTGTTAGCACCCCTGTCCACGATTGAGGACAAAATCATTATGGTGGTCCTAAAAAAGTTAGGCTTGGCACTGACGATCGCGGATCCTGGTCTGTTGGGTACCCACCATGCTGATTACTATACCGTTCGAGGTTACCAGGAAGGCTCTGAACCAGAAACCCAGGCCGCCTCACAAATATATTGTCGTACTTGTGCAAATCACCGCATTTGAGAGCCAACCAAATAGTGCACTCATAATGCGATTTCCCTTCTACGTCATGTCCACAGAGTTGTTTACTCATCTTCTGGAACCGTCCATGATGTCAACATAGATATAACTTTGGTGGATGCTGGGACAGGAATCAGATGTTTCATTAAAAAGCTGGTGCAATTCACCCTTCTTTGATTAAACCCGTATATGCTCATTATGCCCGGCTGAACTGGCCAGATGTCTCACCCCCTTATCCGATGTTCTGTGGTGGAGTCGCTGGCTAAGTGATCAATCAGGGTGGGGAGATGGATGTACCTACTACAGGCAATGTATCCTGGGTGTAAGGGAAAAGCTAATAATAAGAAGTGGACATAACCAGAACACCAATATTTAGAGAAGACAGTTGCACATCCACTCACACCCATGCTTTTTTCACGCGAGTATTAACCCTTTGCAATCCAATTTTGGATTCAGGGTTTCCTAGGAGGCTTTCTCTTTCTGCCATTATACAATGGCACCATCTACTGCCTAGAGCCAGTACTGCGGTGTGTGACATGCTGGAGAGGCCCTTAACAACAGAGCGGCCAGTAATCTACAGTAACAATACCCTGCCGGACGTCTTCCAACATCGGAGCTATACAGCCTTCAATCAGAATGTCTTTAGATGTCAGACAGCGGATTGGAAAGGGTTAAAAGGCACGAATGCAGCGTGCCCTATTGTGGTGCATAATACCCATCAATACAGGTTATGGGGATTTAACATGTGCAGCAAATACACATGGAACATATTTACTGTGCGCTACATAGTACGTGTGTGAAAATGTGCACGTAATACGCAACGACAATACACCGTGTGAGTGAGCCCTTAGGCTTGCTCCCAGCTTTTGAATATAAACAGTGTTCCCATTCACAGACAGCAAGCAGAGGCCTAGCAAAGTGTGAGGGACAAGGAATTAAAATGGCGATAATTCAATTTTCCTTTCAATTTTAGTATGATCATGCTGCTGTAGGTCTCTGCAGTTTCAGTGCATTTATAAGGCATTATGGCATAGTAAAACTGAAGTGCTACCATAGATCTAACCAAGCTTTATATACTACTGTCTTTGTGGAATGTTTCTCCAGTCACATCAGGGAATGTTCTTGATGCCCTCGTCTTTTCGGGAACAGATAAATATTTCTGTGTTTTTCATTTTATACATTTTATTTAGTTTAGCACGCCATTTTCACCTTACAGTAAGGTCTACTTCACACACTCGTAATTCGTATGCAGGTGCCTTGCTGTTGGGAAATAAAAAAGGAAGCTACATAGCAGTATTCGTCAATGTCAAGAAACAAGAAACTGGCCATGTACCCCTGGACACTGTACTAGTGCTCAAATGGTTGTTCCACCCTAATAAAAAAACTAAAAACTAAGCTCAATACATAAATGCAGCACCAGGAACAAGATCAGTATATACCAGAACTAGGCACATAACAAAAATACAACTCCAGAACCAAGCTCAGTATATAAATATAGTTCCAAAAGCAAGCTCATAACATAAATAAAGCACCAGAACCAAGCTCATAACATATATACAGCACAAGAACTAAACACATAATATAAATACGGCCCCAGTGCCAAGCTTAACACATAAATATAGCCCCAGAAGCAAGCTCATAACATACAACCCCAGAACCATGCTCGGTACATAATTGCAGCACCAGAACCAAGTTGATAACATAAATACAGCATCAGGACAAGCGCATGACATAAATACAGCACCAAGTTCATACCACACATACAGCACCAGAACAAAGCATATAACATAAATACTGCTGTAGTACAAAACTTGGTACATAAATACAGGACCAGAACCAAGCTCAATATATTCTTAACATAAATAACAAAGCAAACCAAGCTCAGTACATGGATATAATACCAGAACCAAGATTATACCGCAAATACAGTCGTGGAATCAAATTCATAACCTATGTATAGTGACAGACCTAAGGGATTGTGTTGTGGGGGTACCAATGGGCTGGCAGAGGCATCTCGGAATATCAGAGATAAGGAGAAAGAGATAGAAGAGGGATGATGCGTGTAGCTGCCCAAGACATTGCTGCAAAGAGGAACAACATCATCTGCCCGGGTGGATCCAAGGGGTGATTGCCCCAGCCTACATCGTCCTGGTGTCCCATCAAAACTGCTGACTGACCCTCTGTGTGACAAAATGAGTCACATGTAGCTAAAGCCGGCCATAACTGTAAACACTTAGAGAAAATGAGCTGATTGAAGACAGCAAGCTCATTGGGGCAATTACTAAGGAAATCTGCAACAAGCATGGGGAATGGAGATCAGCTTGGGTTATCACGGTGGCCATGTACTGGGACTCCCATCCAGCTATGTTACAAATAAAATGATGGAGATTGAAGTCCCTGTCCCTGGAGGGTGGTGTAGTGCAGCTTAGTGCAGATGTCCCTAGTGGGTGGGAGCTCCAGGACAAACAGGAGAGGATTGGAGGTTTCAGGCAGAACAAGGAGCATCCATAACTGTCCCATTTTCCTTTCCATCAGAATCCGGAGTGCGGTGACTGGAGATACCGCCCCATCACAAATATCCCTATAAAACACTGACGTGCCGTATTTGGCACCTTCTCCTCCTTCCTCAGAATTATGGAATAGACTAGTTTTTAGTATTATTTATAGTACCACTGTGCCTGGTGGTGCAATGCATCACTTATGATATAATATAGAGAATGACATCATCTCATGTAACTCACTGAAAGACGTGCGATGACAGTTGGAGTTGGTCAAAATATCCAAGGAGCTGTAATGACTTCACCATTATGTGATCAGGGGCGGAGCTCCAGTGATTCAGCTCCTCGCTGAGGTGAAGATGTGACTGGGATGAAGGACCTGTGATGATGTCAGCATCATGTGTTCAGGGGTGGAGCATGTCATTTACTCACTCACGGACAAGTGGCCGTTAGTACTTAGACTGTTTCTGGACGTTCTTTATCAGCTTCTGGTTCTCTTAGCTTTCTTAGTCTTTTAGCTTCTTACTTTCTCACTATTAAGTTCACCTCTCCTTCACTAAGTCCTTCAGAACTCTGTTCTTGCTTCTGTCACTGACTAGAACTACAACAGTAACAACACCAATTGATCTCTAGAGGTGGGTGGATGTAGTTATAGACTCTGGGTCCTCCCATGCGCATAGAGCTCGGGGGCTAGACCGCTGCCGGTGAATGCAGAGTTATTGTGTATACACGGTAGCTCTGGGGTTTTGGGCTTGATGGTTCTCCAGTCACCAACTACATTTAGTAATGTTAATAAACTGAATAGAACTTTATTAATAAAATAACATTACACTCTGAATCTTCGTAGTGACAACTCCAGGTCATTACAAATCCAAGAGAACATGTTTTGCTGCGGATTATCAACCAAGACATGTAGACAAGAATGCTCCTGTTCACTGTCACCAAGCAAAGTTCTTGAATACGATGAGGATAGTAGGACCTCTACATAGGACCTAGAAACCATTGTAAAGGGCTAAGAGCAAGAAAAGTAAAATTACTCACTAGTTGAAGAGGACCTATCACGTCTTAGCTTTGTAGCTGTGTATCTGCTGGCTATTTTCTTCTTAGTTAGTCACCACTTCCAATACTTGTATTCAGTCAAGTTGATGGTCCCCACCACTACCTGTGAATGCATGATGTTAGGTTTCCTCTTCTCACGGATGTCATCCATTGTCAGTGAGTGGAGAAAGCCGCACACTTGACTGAATACAAGCATCGGGATCTGTAACTAATGGAGGTCGGTACGGGGGAACAGGAATGGTATGCAAAGAAAATATAATCATTGGGAGCATGGCTATAAAGCGATACACCTGGTCCCGCTGATAAGAGAACATGGCAAGACCATGTTAAATGCCCATTTCGTTTCAGCCTCTGTGGGCCTCTCCAGTCCTACAACAACAGTCCTGTACATACGTCAAACGTATGACCACTGCAGTCAATCACTGGGCTCAGCTGTCGCATGCTATACATGCAAGTGTAAAGGGAGTTAGAGGGGTGTTTTTAGACACAGACTAACATTTTAAAATCTAATGTACATCATCACAATAAGGCATTCTGTAATAGGCTCACTGAAGGTCTAATTACTTTCTTCAGTTTCTATCTCTGTCACGTGATTCTCTGCCTAAAAAATATCTCCACTTCCTCTGACATCTTGTCCTTGTTTCCTACTTCCTCCCCTGTCCGTAGCCTCTAACATCCTGTGAGCAGTGCATGATGGGAGGACAGAACAGGAAGCACAGCGCTGTATTGCATGTGCAATTCAGAGTGCTGGAGGGTCCGGTGTGTCTGCTTCAGTAGGCTTTCTCTGGCCCTCTGAGTGAGAGGGAAGTTGGTGCTAGTAAGTTGGAGGATATGCAAGCTGTGGGCGGAGCTACTGTGCTGTTTGGGAGATAAGCTCTATGCATGATGGCAGTTGGAGGTAGCTATGTGTTGATGTGTTTTCTACAGAAGTGATGTACGTAAATAAAGCCGCAGATTAGTGGTTTCATGGGTCAAAGAAGAGGGTCCAGAGCGGCAAAAAAAAAAGGTACATGCTAATGCTACTTAGCTGTACCTCCCAGATTTCAGCATGTTCAGAATTTCCTTTTTGTGCCCGTAAAACCCCTTTAATGCATGTTTTATAGATTTGTGAGTCATAGAAACAACTGAGAGATCATGTTCCCATGTGTGACGGAGAGATTGAGAGGCCTATACAGAAAAGAGAACGCAACAGAACTTAGTGAGAGAGAGGGGCTGGGGGGAAGTGGTGAGAGATTCGGTGGCCGTCTGTGTGCACACTGATAAGGATTTTGCAGAGGGTCTGCAATCGGTCAACTGCAGAAGAAGAGATCGCCAAGTTTGAGAGCCAGGAGAGGAGAACCGGAGCTGAGTAACTGGTATGAAAACTGAATTAAAGTGCCCATCTACCTTTTTGCCAACAAATAGCGGGTACTAGTGTCTGTGTTATCAGTGTTCAAGTAAAGTTCATTTGCAAGCAGTTATGTAGTATCAAAAATAGTCTGTTCTGATGCCCCACATGATTCTACGACAACCCTGTAACTGGTGGTTCCAGGCAAGGTATGCAGCTGTAAAAGTGAGAATGAGGCAACCGGATCTGCATGGGCTGGAGGGGCAAAGTTATCCGTCCACCAAGTTCTTGGGTCCCCTCACTGGCCCTGAGTCCCTAGAGAGCCCCACCTGTAGTGCTGCCATAACCAATTCCTCAACTGATACCAACAAATAGGTCTTGTCTAATGTTGCAGCAGTACTGTACCACCCATTGGTACTATTACATAGGCATTGCCTCTGAGGCCAATGACTAGCTGCAGCGGTCATGTGAATGATGGATGTAACAGCATTGCTGCAGGACTATTGGAGATCAAGTGCCGGCACTGGAGCATCTGTGCATTTAAAGCGACCCACTGGCTTCAGGACAAAATTCTGTCCTAGGACATGAGGAGGTATATTATCTTCAGTTGTTCATCTTTGTCAAACCTCTGATCCACCAGTTCCTGACCCATTTTGGTCTGTCTAGGATGACTGCAGCAATTGTTTAACTAACTAATGCACTGCTCTGATTGGCCTGTGCTAATCATGTGACCAGCTCTGGCCAATCAGGGAGCAGGTATACTGCAGTAGTACTCTAACACTACCAATACACTGTGGAGTTTAGGTTGTCTGAAATTTGTGTTGACCATCTTGGACAGCAAAAAAGTGACCTAGAACCAGCAGATTGGAGGGATGCCAAAGAACAACTGCAGGTAATGTATCCCTCTCAAATATTGTATTACAGCTCTCCAGCACTCCAAGTACATGGTTTGGATTCAAAAATAACTTTTATTATAGCAAGATCAAACCAATGTGGAGGAATGACATATAAAAGCAAGAGGGACCTCCTACGCTTTTCAAGCCAACTTACCCTGGCTCTTACTTATAGCTACTTTGTGCCTCCTTTACACGCCAACTTTACATTACACTGTCCACTTAAAATATGTGATAAAATAAAAAACATTACATACTCAGCTCCACTGAAGCTCCCTGGCAATTGTAGTCTACGCTGTTCTTCCCTGTTGACTTCCTCGTTGGAAGATCGGGTAAAACGAAAACAAGGTTTGGTACCATGTTAGCCAGTAGAGCGATGTGTGGTTGTACTCAGGGAGAGAAACCAAGTAATCTTGTAGATATGATACTTTTTAATGGCCAACAAAAATACATGATGTTACAGCAAGCTTCTGGGGATATCGCCGCCTTCGTCAGGCTATATAGAAGATCATTATGCACAGTCCACGTAGTCCCGCAGCACTCAACTCACATGCCATTTTCAGCAGAGGTATACCTTTAGATTATTGCAGAGCCACAACCCAGGGACCATGGACCGCCAGTCCCCTCTCACATACCCAGTCTATCGCATTTTTACATAGAGCAATAAAGATTTTTTTTTTATTAAACACCGTTGATGCTGCCACTCTATGCGATAGACTGGATACATCGGAAGATCATGTGACACACATATGATCACTGCGGGCATTCTGGGCATCACTAATGCTGAGACCAGGAGATTGCCTGCAGCAATCATGTATGTGTCACATGATTACCCAACCCAGAACACAGTGGAGGACAGCAACACAAACTACAGTGGCAGGGGAGGTAAGTACGTCATATTTTTATTTTATAAATCAGACTTAATATAATTAAAATCATGGGAGCCTGACTGCTATGCTGACCCATCAACCTGGGCTCCCTGCCCCTCCTGGGCCCATGTACACTGTGGGCTTCCTAGACGCAGGTCCCACAACCTGCCCGAGTTTGCCAGGCGTTGGTATAGTCCTGACTAGAGATGAGTGAGTATACTCGCTAAGGCACATTACTCGAGCGAGTAGTGCCTTAGCCGAGTATCTCCCCACTCGTCTCTAAAGATTTGGGGGCCGGTGGGGGGCGGGGAGCGGTGGGGGAGAGCGGGGAGGAACAGAGGGGAGATCTCTCTCTCCCTCTCCCCCCCCCCCCCACTCCCCGCCGCAACTCACCTGTCACCCGCGCCGGCCCCTGAATCTTTAGAGACGAGCGGGGAGATACTCGGCTAAGGCACTACTCGCTCGAGTAATGTGCCTTAGCTAGTATGCTCGCTCATCTCTAGTCCTGACTATGGATTTATGATGTCTCACGGTGTTGAGCTAGTCATTATATAACTTTTTCTGAATGTCCCCCTCTCCCATCTGATATCAAATTCTGTCCCGAATCCAGAAGGTCACCTTAATGAGTGAGTAATTGGGTTACTTTATTAATATTGCCACATTTCTTGCTCTTGGCCTATTTTTTTTCTTAATCCCCGATAATCCCTTTAAATCCATATTGTAATATGTCTGACATGGAGTTTTACAGTCGTTTGATAGCAGTGAGATAAACAAGAGTAATGCACTAAAATAAGGAACGAAGAAATGTTACAAATCTTGACAATAGAAGCGAGACGCAAAAAAAAAAAAATCGACAAAAGCCATTTTCTTTGTGTATGGAAGAAGTGCAGACAGGGTGACAGATACTACTCAGGAAGCTCTGTCTGAATGACTTCATTTACCACATTCTCCCCGTAGACAAAACAGACCTTTTCACTGAGATCAGTGGCACCTGTAATCAACTTCTCCGAGAGTGAGGACTGAATATGTAAAAGCGGGCAGAGGGCGCGCAGGATCACGGCGGCTTCTTGCTGATTTCCTAACTATGTTTCTCTGAACCGAGTCCAAAAGTTCCAAGCAGTGAAGGTCACCACAATAGCACAACAGACAGGAATTGACACTTCTACCAATTTGTGCCTCGGTGCTGCGTCCCCTCATGTCACTGGCACATACGGTGCCTCCTGTGCAGCTGTCATATATGGAAAAATGCTATTGGCTTGCACATCGGATAGGAAATGCACTAAAACCTTCAGCCCTTTCAGCTGTCAAATGCTATTTGGGTAATTTAATTTGAATATTCCATTTTCCAACACAATTCGGTACCCCGGCATGGCTCCCGTCTAGCGGAGGCTTAACCCATTTCCTGCCAGGATGATGGGATAATACACCGCCATCAGTACCTCTGCAGCCTCATTATGACAGGCCGGGCATTTTAGGCTCATTTCATTATCACCTCGGACACGCTGGCATTTTCACTTTATATTTTAATTTCGTAGTCTGACTGGAAGGGAGGTGAATGGAGGAGGGCAAAGAAATAAAAGCTGGTGGAAATCGCTTAATTTCTTTTTTTTCTTTCTTCTTTTTAGCATTCTTCACCTTTACTATGGAACGAAGATACTGAGGGCTGATGGGGATATTAAAGATGTCTTATAAGATAATGTTCCAAAACACAGAAGCACCATATAGGGATACAGAGAGCCTGCGGACACTAATAAGGTCCCTGAGGGGCTACCTGTTTTCGGGAACCCTGCATTTTTTCATTACAGTGACATTTGGTATCCTAAAACTGTGGCACAATGACATTTGCTACCTAAGAACACTGGCATATTGTTGGTTGGTATCCCCAAACAATTACACTCTGATGTTGGCTGTGCCGCAACTAAGGTAGAATGGCACCACATGTCACAACTATGACACTATGGCATTCACAGTGATACTTGGTGTGCCATAACGATTGCCCAATGACAGCAAATATGTCACAACTGTGGCACCATGGTAGCGGATATGCTCCAACTATGATGTGAAGACACTTGTGATGCAACAAAAAGCAAAAGTCAGACTTCCAATAAATAAATTAAATCTGACGTTGCACGTAAGCCGTGGCTGCAACAAAAACAGTAACAGAAACACCTGTAAAATAAAGTCTTGGGGTGCATTAAAAGAGGTATAGAGGCGAGGGACTAGAACATTATCCGTCCACTATATAAGGCACTTGTCAGGCCTCACATGGAATACTGTATATAGTTCTGGACACCGGTGCCCAGGAAAGATGGTGCAGTGCTCATGGGGGTCCAAAGAAGGGCAACTAAATTAATAAATGGAATGGGAGGACTGGAATACCCAAAGAGGCTAACAAAATTTGGATTATTCACCCTGGAAATGCAGTGGCCCAGTACATCCTTGCCTGGACCCCTCCATAATATATGTCTTATATTGATGCACTGTGCAAAAGTGTCTTGTCATTCTGTTATGTGTATTGCACAGTTGCAGCAAGTGAGAGGTTAATGTCTGCAAAGTGTGAGCTGACTGTCTGTAAATGTATCACTTTATGTCCTGTCACATGGTATGAGTGAGGGTATAAATGTGAGTGCTTGAGAGTGGGAAGGTTGGTTGGTCCATCTTCTCGAGCTGCTAGAGAAAACACAGAGACACATTAGGGCACCTTCAGTCTTTGTGTGTTGAAGATGGAGGAGGAGAGATTTCCTGAGTGTCTGCTTCTATGAAGAGAGTGTATTTTTCCATGGCCTAGTGTAGAGGTACTCTACTTCAATAATTCACACTCAAGTGTCCTGAAGTCTGGGTCCGGCTGAGTGGAGGTACGTGTCTTTATTTGTCACACTCGCAGGCATCCTATAGTCGGGTCTGCCGTGTGGAGGTACTCTAGTTTAACTAATTCCTGCACTTTCCAAGTCTGTAATTTGTGCCTTGTGTGTTGTTGAAGTTGCCAAGTAAAGTTATTCCAGGCCCTGACTGTTCCTGGGGTCCTGAGGTACTCGATTACGGTTTGTGGCTCAATTAGTTTTCCCGCTGAAGTTCATGTCAGTGGGTGCCAGAACGGTGGCGACACCCATGACAAACTCCACACCTGTTCTACTGTTTATTGGGCATCCCCATGCCGGAGGTGTCCGGAAGAGGCCTTGGCTGTGTGCATCCCTCCGGGAAGAAACATAGTAAGTGCCGTTGTGACAAGCCAGCATCTTGCTCTCCCAGCTCCTCAGCGTATGCCATGTGTCTGGGTCACCCTACGGAACGCTGCAGAAAAAAAGACGGTTAAGGGACGACCAAATAGCTATGTATAAATACATGAGGGGACAATACAAGGATCTCTCCCAGGATCTGTTTAGACACAGGACCACAACGGTAACAAGAGGGCATCCTTTACGTCTAGAAGAAAGCAGGTTTCATGACCAACACAGAAAGGGGTTCTTTACTGTAAGAGCAGTGAGACTGTGAAACTCTCTGCCTGAGGAAGTGGTGATAGATCAATAGAGGGGTTTAAGAGGGGACTAGACATATTTTTAGAAGACTACAACATTACAGGTTATAGACATAAATAACCAGATGAGTAGTTAATCTTCCAACTGCCGGTCTTGGAGTCATGTAAGAACTTTCCAAACGTTGATCCAGGGAATATTCTGACTGCCATTATGGAGTTGGGAAAGAATCTCCCACCTCCCCCCCCCCCCCCCCCCAAAAAAAAAATGTGGCAAATTGGCTTCTGCCTCATTAGGGGTTTTTTGCCTTGCTCTGGATCAACAAGGTGGGGAATGGAAACAGGTTGAACTGGATACACATTTGTCTTTTTTCAGCCTAGCATACTATGTTACTATGTTACCTGCCTCAGCACTCGTACACATTTAACATCTTAATAAAATTGCACACTTCCACACAAACCTTATTAGATGGATTCCTAACTCTATAGACACCTCTCTAGATATCTGACTGTATACTCTCATTGAAGCCCTTTGTACAGATATATTTATTGGAAGTGCTGACTTTTTTTTTTGTTGCATGTTTATTTGTGTGGGAGTGGCTGCCTAACCTTTTTCATGCACTCCATTCACCCATTTGTTCCAGGTGCTTCAAAAAGAGTAGATAGCCAGATATCCGGCTTTCCCACCCATTTGCAACCATTTTTTTTTTCGCAAAGAGAGATGTCTATAGAGCTAGGAACCCATCCAATACAATTTTCCTGGACGTGCGGGATGGGCTCATATGTTTTGATCAAAATAAGATCCATCTTTTTTTATGCGGCTAGTATAAGCAACAGTTGTGTAATTTTAGTCAAATATTAAATGTGCATGAGTGCTGAAGTGTGTGAAGATACATGCAATGTCACAACTAAGGCATGATGACACTGGCTATGATACAACCATGACACAATGACGCCTGATATGTCACAACTACAGTATGGCACAAGGATATTTGATATGCCACAACTATAGCACAATGACACCAGATAAGCCACAACTCTGGCACAATGGAACCAGACAAGTCACAACTGCTGCACAATGACACCTGATTGGCAACGCCATTTGATATGCCAAAACCATGGCACAATGACAATGGATATGTAACAACTATGACAAGATAACATTTGATATGCTACAACTATTGCAGAATCATAACACATATGTCACAACTCAGCAACAATGACATTTGGTATGCAACTACCATGCCACAATGCCGCTTATGCCACAACAATGACACAATGACACTTGCAATGTCCGAATGAAGGCACAATGACACCTGATATGCCACTATTATGGCACAGCAAGATTTGATATGCCACAACTGTAGCACAATCACACTGTATGTACTATAGCTATTGCACATTGGTAGTCCAAGGCACTTCACACTGCTCTCTAATTGGCCTGTACTAATCACGTGAGCAGCACTTGCCAGTAGAACAGCAGATATAATGATGCTACTAATGTAGGGTGTGTATTAGGTCAAAGACTGCAGCGGTCATCTTGGCAGAACAGAAACATTGCCAAGGAGCCAGCAGATCCTGGATGTAGATGACAGACAGTAAGTAATATAACTCCCGACTTCAGTCCCCGGACAGAATTTTGTCCAGGGACTTGAGGGTCACGTTAAGAACAGAACAATGGTACAATACCACTTGGTGCCCTATGTTACCTAATTGAAAACCCCATGAAGTTGAGTTGGACTAATGAAACCTCAAATACTTTGCCTTTTGAGGGCTTTTATATGACTCTGCCAGTAAGGATTCCTATAGCTTGTAGTCATGGACTCATGGTGTTATATTGCATGACTTGATGTTTTTCAGATGTATTATCCCATTGTCCTACCATTTGTCTGACCAGTTGACCTCTTGCTCTCCACCATTCACACAGTCACAACTATGATAGAGAACCAAAAACTACCAGAGTCTAAAACTGTGTGCTGCCAAATTTTCTGTTGAAGTAAATTCCATGTTGCCGAAATGCATTGATCCATTATTAAAGGGGTTGTCCCGCGCCGAAACGGGTTTGTTTTTTTTCAATAGCCCCCCCGTTCGGCGCGAGACAAACCCGATGCAGGGGTTTAAAAAAAAAACGGATAGTACTTACCCGAATCCCCGCGCTCCGGTGACTTCTTACTTACCTTGCGAAGATGGCCGCCGGGATCTTCACCCACGATGCACCGCGGGTCTTCTCCCATGGTGCACCGTGGGCTCTGTGCGTTCCATTGCCGATTCCAGCCTCCTGATTGTCTGGAATCGGCACACGTGACGGGGCGGAGCTACGAGGAGCAGCTCTCCGGCACGAGCGGCCCCATTCAGAAAGGAGAAGACCAGACAGCGCAAGCGCGTCTAATCGGGAGATTAGACGCTGAAATTAGACGGCACCATGGAAACGAGGACGCCAGCAACGGAACAGGTAAGTGAATAACTTCTGTATGGCTCATATTTAATGCACGATGTATATTACAAAGTGCATTAATATGGCCATACAGAAGTGTATAGACCCACTTGCTGCCGCGGGACAACCCCTTTAAGTTTTGAATCAATTAATAGTTTTAATTACTTGTATATTGTCTATTTAAGAATGTTATGCTATTAAATATAAGTAAGGACTAAGAAATCAAGGACAAATAACATTCAAGTAAGATTAACGGCTCATTATTTGGGAACAATAATTCAACAAAAGTACAGACATTAGGAAAATTTAAGAAAATGACACATGAGAGGCAGCCTCATTGGTTAAAGCACAATCTAGAAACTCAAGAGAACTATTATCAGAATTTTGAGGTATATGTAAACAACCAATGAGAAGTCTCACCATGAAATACTTGTAATTAGAAGATATAGACTCAAAAACTAACCTCTAGCCAAATTTGGCCACATAGAATCCTTACGTGTTGCTACCAAGTATTTATGGTATCCTACAGTGATAATGGTGTGCCTAGGATTTACAAGCAAGTACCACAGGACTTTTGCATGGTGATCTGTCAGATCTCCAATTTAAAATATATCTTCATCTTTAGGATGCAGACACAATTAAAAGTAGCAGGGGAGACAATAAGAACCACTGTTGAGTCCTTGCCCCAAGTAATATTGGTGCCAGTTGTCATGAGGGTATTGTGGCCATAGATGGCTGGCATAAGGAGCATTCTTGTGGCTATGGGGGTAATTTGTGGCTATCCTAAAAGGGATGTAATCTTAAAGTAAAGTGCCTGAGAAACAAACTCAGTAGACGCGTGTTATAGGTAGAAAAAGCCTTAAAGGGGTGGTCTCGCGAAACCAAGTGGGGTTATACACTTCCGTATGGCCATATTAATGCACTTTGTAATGTACATTGTGCATTAAATATGAGCCATACAGAAGTTATTCACTTACCTGCTCCGTTGCTAGCGTCCTCGTCTCCATGGTTCCGTCTAAATTCGCTGGCAGCTTGCTTTTTTAGACGCGCTTGCGCAGTCCGGTCTTCTCTATTCAGCACGAGCCGCTTCAGTGTGCTCCCCGCTACAGCTCTTCTGCGCATGCGCAGACGAGCTGTCACTGCTCGGGAGCGCGCTGCAGCGGCCATTCTGCACCTTCCTCTGTTAGAGGAAGGTGCAGAAACTGGAGCTGCCCAGCGGAGAAGCCCAGCCCAGCCCAGCCCAGCAACCCCGGAGAAGCGTCCCAGGTAAGTGATGGGTCGGGGGGGAACTAGCGCTGCGCCGGGCTGCGCCGGGGGGGCTGTCGCTGCGCCGGGGGAACTAGCGCTAGGCCGGGGGGGCTGCCGCTAGGCCGGGGGGGCTGCCGCTAGGCCGGGGGGGCTGCCGCTAGGCCGGGGGGGGCTGTCGCTAGGCCGGGGGGGGCTGCCGCTAGGCCGGGGGGGCTGCCGCCAGGCCGGGGGGGGCTGTCGCTAGGCCGGGGGGGGCTGTCGCTAGGCCGGGGGGGCTGTCGCTAGGCCGGGGGGGGCTGTCGCTAGGTCGGGGGGGCTGCCGCTAGGCCGGGGGGGCTGCCGCTAGGCCGGGGGGGGCTGTCGCTAGGCCGGGGGGGGCTGCCGCTAGGCCGGGGGGGCTGCCGCTAGGCCGGGGGGGCTACCGCTAGGCCGGGGGGGGCTGTCGCTAGGCCGGGGGGGGCTGTCGCTAGGCCGGGGGGGCTGTCGCTAGGCCGGGGGGGGCTGTCGCTAGGTCGGGGGGGCTGCCGCTAGGCCGGGGGGGGCTGCCGCTAGGCCGGGGGGGCTGCCGCTAGGCCGGGGGGGGGCTGTCGCTAGGTCGGGGGGGGCTGTCGCTAGGCCGGGGGGGGCTGTCGCTAGGCCGGGGGGGGGCTGTCGCTAGGCCGGGGGGGCTGCCGCTAGGCCGGGGGGGGCTGTCGCTAGGCCGGGGGGGCTGTCGCTAGGCCGGGGGGGCTGCCGCTAGGCCGGGGGGGCTGCCGCTAGGCCGGGGGGGGCTGTCGCTAGGTCGGGGGGGGGCCGTCGCTAGGCCGGGGGAACTAGCGCTGGGCTCCGGAACCTAGCGCTGGGCTCCGGGGCCTTCACCTGGGCTGAGGGTCTAGCGCTGGGGAGCCGGGGGCTAGCGCCTTACCTGCTGCCTGGCGGTGGGCGTCTGGTCGGCGGCTGCGGGGCGTCTGGTCGGCGGCTGCGATGCGTCCGGTTGCCATGGAGACACAGCTGGCGGCGTCTCGGGAGCGCGCACGTCGGGCTGCAGCGAGCGACGGGGAAAGAGCCGGCGGCCATCTTGAGAAAACTTTATAAGTTGCTGAAACGCTGGAACGGTAAGTACAAACCAGCTAGAAATGTCATTTACAGGGGGGCTTAGTAATGTGTACTTAATGGGGGGGACTGGGCAAAAAAAAAATTTAACTGCTTCCTCGAGACATCTCCTTTAATGGTGGACTGGGCTAGATGGAAAAGATGAGGGCATTTTACAGTCTACAGTGACATCTACAGTTACAGAAGGTCATTCGATGGTCATTGGATTTAATTGATATGTATTCTCTGACTGCATATGATTAGTCCTCTAATTACCTGCCCAGTATATTGCAGTAATATTCGGTTTTGTTAGGGCAGTATTATTTATATTACTTGGTCTGATATAATAACTTAGGATATGTCAAATTGTTCATCCCATCACACTGGTATGAAGGAATATCATAATAGGTTCCCAGTCAGGTTTGAACTTACATGTGTGGGGGAAGAGGGACTAAAAAGTCATTGGAAATCTGTAACAATATTTCTTCATCCTAGCACATATCCTAGCATTTTGGTGGTTGTTTATATTATTTTACAAGCTAAGACTTAGGTAATATAAAGGCAGGTCATGCTGTTGTTGTGGGACACACAAAAAGAGGGGAGCTACGATTACGCTAATAGTGTTAGCCACCTGTCTGATTGGCCATGTGGTAAAAATAAAGGAAAAGCTAAGAGGCAATAGCCCAATTTTGGAACTTTAAAACGGTGTATAGTCAAGAGCTCTAACTCTACAAAAAATGTTGGCACTTTCAGAGGGATTATGGGGGCATTTACCCCCCAGAACAGATTGCAAGAGTCAGTTTATAGGAATAAGGGGAGGAAAGGCCTCACTTACAGACATTACTTTTGATCCGCTGACAAAACTATTAGCCTCATAAGAGTTAATACAGCGGACAGGAAATGACTAAACTCAGGGAGTAGAGCTGACAGGAAGTAATTAAAGTCAGGGAGTAGAGCTAACAGGAAGTAATTAAAATCAGGGAGCAGAGCCGACATAAAGTAATTAAAGTCAGGGAGTAGAGCGAACAGGAAGTAATTAAAGTCAGGGAGTAGAGCTAACAGGAAGTAATTAAAGTCAGGGAGTAGAGCTAACAGGAAGTAATTAAAGTTAGGAAGCAGAGCTGATAGGAAGTAATTAAAGTCAGGGAGTAGAGCTAACAGGAAGTAATGAAAGTTAAGAAGCAAAGCTGATAGGAAGAAATTAAAGTCAGGGAGTAGAGCTAACAGGAAGTAATTAAAGTCAGGGAGTAGAGCTAACATGAAGTAATTAAATATAGGAAGCAGAGCTGACAGGAAGTAATTAAAGTCAGGGAGTAGAGCTAACAGGACGTAATTAAAGTCAGGGAGTAGAGCTAACAGGACGTAATTAAAGTCAGGGAGTAGAGCTAACAGGAAGTAATTAAAGTCAGGGAGTAGAGCTAACAGGAAGTAATTAAAGTCAGGGAGTAGAGCTAACATGAAGTAATTAAAGTTAGGAAGCAGAGCTGATAGGAAATAATTAAAGTCAGGGAGTAGAGCTAACAATAAGTAATTAAAGTCATGGAGCAGAGCTGACAGGAAGTAGCTAAAATCAGGGAGCAGAAATGGCTGAGCTTATAACAGAAGGCTGCTCACAGTAACTGCACAAAATGTAAAACAATCCAAGTACTTATGTAAGACAAATACCTTTCTAAAATCTGATTCATACATGTGTTTCATATACTGCAAGGACAAAAGGAAAAAAAAAAAATCAAGATAAAGAGTGTTGATTACCTAAGCCAGAATAATGGCTTTAAGGCCATACATTACATTAAAAGGCAGAAGATAAAAGGAGAAATTGAAATAACTCGTATGTAGTGCCTTCTGTAGCGCGAGACACCAAGCTCTTCATACACAATGGCTTTATGGAAATCAGGTTAGCATCAATGGACGCCTTTCTCCTACAAAGACATTTCAGAATATAGCAGTACCGAAATGCTAACTCTTTGATGGATTTCTCCTAATTAGCATCTATCATGGAAACATAAATAGCAGGTCATTTTGTTGTATCAGACGGGGCGATGCTTGCCATACACCTTCTATTATATCATTGTGTTTCCTATACTCTGCAGTCACTCTTTATAGCTTCATTCAACTAAAGGGAAATTCAACTCTCTTACGAAAGCCATAAATTGTGGAAGTGATGGAGGTGTTATACCTTCATTTTTTTTGTATCTATACCTAACAGTTCATTTAGTGAATTGTCCACTTCCAATTATGACACGAGCAGCCTTCAGAATGGGCAACCTATAGCGATATTTATATAGGATGTCAGGGTGGATTAGCTTTATTCAGCCCTGATATCCTTTATTTATAAGATTGCACTAGTATCTGTTTTACTTTGAAATCCCTTTGTATGACACCTGCTGGTCTGGGGTGGCAACATGTAGGGATTGGTAGTCTAAGACTCTCCTGACATCTCTAAATGGAGTGGACCGGCACATTTGATGATGTCACTCAGTATCTGCCCCCTCCTTCATTCAGAAGCCAGGGCCAGAAGAAGAAGTGTGAGGGCATGGGAATAGGTGAGCATTTATGGTGTTTTTTTGTATTTTTAGCCTCAACCAGTGCTTAGGGACCCATAATGATTGCCCAGGATACTACTTTAAGCAGTGTTGAGTGAACCAATACAGTAGAACTTTGTTTTGAACTTTTCTAAACATTTAGTTCGGTGTGAACCCAAACCTTGGGGGGTTCATCTTAGCCGAATCCACACAAAATGTCTTCTTCTCCTCATTAAAAAATGGAGGAACTATATAAAATGCACTATATGAATAAAAATGATTATGAGGAGAAGGAAGCATGGTAGTGGAAGAGGAGGAAGCATGGTAAAGGAGGAGGAGAACAAGAAGAAAAACTTTTTAGGGGTATTGCTGCAGTTCCAGTTCAAACTAATTGGAGTTGAACGTTTTGTCAAGTTTCGGCAAACCGGAGGAAATAAACTTTTCAAATGTTCCGCAATACTAACCTTAATGAAAATAAGTGCTTTTATAGTGTAGTAATACCAATAAAGTATTGTCGGAACGTGGTACAAATATGCTCACCTTACTGAGTTGTGCACAACAGGCACAACCTAAGGAAATCGCACTAATTTGCTGCTACTTTCCTGGAATGGACAGGCGGGATAACCTCTGTACATTGGGATAGAAAAATGAAAAGCCAAGGATCCTAGACACTGCTGGTAGAAGAAGACTAGTGGTCCGAAGTTGTAAAGAGCAAGATCAATGTATTCAGAAACAATTACGGGTCTCAGCACCAAACGGAGGCCTTCATCAGAATTAGTACTACGAGGCTACTGAATCGCTGTAGTGGTGCCATAGATATAAAGGGACATCAACGCTACAGCAGAGTAAATAATAACGGGCAGGGACCACCTTAGAGGTGCTGCTGGAAAAGCGGTATTTATCAATGAGTAATAGATCTTTTATTATATGGCATTTACCCTTCGGGGCCATTTTTTTGCAACCTCAGAAAATTCCTTAGAGTTTAGGACAACTACTAGTACTATATTTGTTTTGGCTTCCTTTTGATTGACACTATTAAAGCGATGAACACCCGATATCTAGAAATTCATCTTAGGACCATGTTTATGCAGGGCAAATTTGGATGTACTTTCGAGGGTCATAGTCAGAGTAGATTCTTAAGATAGGTTAAGTATAGAATAAAGACTTTTGCCTAAAAATAAAGCAAAAACTGAACCAAAAACTGCATTGTATGAGCCTCACCTAAAGGATAAATAGGAAGAACCATTTCAACTGTCAAGTAGTGCTAATGGCAACTCAATGAAGTCTAACTTCATTGCCTAATAGGATGTGTCAGGTAGATGTATCTCAATGAATATGAATGCACTTGAGCGCTGTCTAGAGTACATGATTAGCATGAAAGCAAAATATATTTCCTTATTTAATTGTCTACCTCTCGTAGCTGGAGGCCTGTGAGTGGATATTAAGTATTAATTTGAAGGGAAAGTTCCACCACACTAATCTAGAGCATCTTACTAATAAGGGCTGGCCTTACACATACTGATATCCATCTCTGAATACCCCAGTTGAGATATTGGTAGGATCTAAAACAATGCTCTTCAACCTGGGACTCTCCGGTGGGTATCTAAATACAACTCCCAATATAATCTACAACAATCAATCAGCTTGGGACCTTGTAGGGTTATGATGGCCATACAAATTAGATGATGGTCTACAGAGCCAGCCACTTAATATCCGTGATTATATAGTGTATATCTCCTCACCCGCCTTCACCTTCGACTATCCTTCAACAGCAAATATTGTAGAAAAGAAGTATCAGACATGTTATATTTTTAACATGTCCAACCCTTCATGCAAGGGATCTTACAGGAGTTGAAGTAACTAAACTTTAAAAAAAAAAGCTCTGACATGTGATAGTGACACATCAGAAGTATTGATCAATGGCGTCTGAAACCCTTATATAAAGTCCAGCTGATATCAGCGAGCAGTGTACAGACTTCATAGATATTCTACAGAGCCAAGTAGGAGATTTTTAACCAATAAATTCATTTGAGATGCAAAGTAGTTGCAAAGGTGGACATAAACTGTTGTCATTTGGGTATCATTAGTAGGTAATGAATGGTCTATGTGGATCTGAGTGACTTCCAATGAGGCCAGGTCAGCGGTGTTAGACTAGCCTGGACCAGGATTTCACTGCTAAGCTTGTGGGGTTTTCTTGTGCAGTGTTGTGAAGAGTATACAGAGAAGGGTGTGATCAGGAAAAAGCATTCATCGAAAGGGAATCCTGCCGTCGTAAATAACTAGGTGACAAAAAGGTTCCGAATGCACAAATTGTCTGTTACGTATGCTGCTGGGATCTGTAGTTCTAAGCTTCCTAGCAGCACAGCCCTCTCAGGGTTAATGATTGAGCTGGGTGTCGTTCTTCCTGCTAGCCTATCCCTTGGGTCTGTGCTCACATATTAACCCAGCTCCTGGTCAGTCTGAAGCTGGTCTTGTACTGTTTGGATGTATCTGTGACATGTGTCCTGTTACCTGTTCTGTTGCAGCTTGCTGTGTGATCTGTGCCTTGCTCTTCATGTCCGTTTGTATGTTTATTTTGTGTCAGTGTGGTCTGCTGAGTTTGTGTGCTATGTCTGTGCTAGGTTGGCCCCTAGGGCCCTTTAGTAGATGTGTCTTGCTAGTGTAGGTACTGCAAGATACGAGGGGCCTTGCCGGGGCTTGCAGCTTAAGTTCATTGGCCAATGTACGAACTAACACCTCGTATTTATATTCAGCTTATCATCTGCTATTAGTGTTTTCATTGTGGCTGCTGTATGCTGTGTATTCTGGCTCTGTGTGTCCTGTTGTTCAGTCCCATTCATGTGGCATGTGAATGCATTCTGTTTTGGTGTGTGGCTCCTAGGATCAGCTAGGGCTCAGATCCAAAGACCGCTGGGCTGCCCTTATTGGGGCAATGTCCCCGCTTAGGTAGGGCCTTGCCATTCCTCCCCTGTAGCACAGGATCAGTTTGCCAGAAACCCGTGTGCGTATCCAGTCCTCCTTTGGGTATGATCGTGTGGGCCCCCGTGCTTAGTTTGCCCACACGATCGTAACATTGTCATTCCTTAAGAGTAGACAGTTCCATTGTGTCTATGAGAAACAGAAAGACGAGACTCCAGTGGGCAAAAGAGTATAAAAATTGGATCCTGAGCAGTGAAAAAGCATCCCCTGGTCAGATGAATCCAGATTTCTGTTGCACTGTGCTGATGGAAGGTCAGAATTTGGTGCAGGAAGCATGAATTGGTGAACCCTTCCTGTCAGCTCTAAAGAACATGTGAACTCTGTCTAATTTGCTGCAACTACAAGGCACTTCCTGTCCACAGGGGCCAATATTCCTGCAAAACGATTTCAACACCTATTTGAATCTATGCTATGATGAATTGCTGCAATGTGCTACTAAATGGGTTCTTTAACAAAGTGGCCATTCAGCGTATATGTATTTGTGTGTGATATGTAGTATTTGTATTTTTCGGTCAGTGTAACATTTCTTTATCTAGCACTTGTTCTGCAGATGCTCCAGTCTTCAGGATGAATCACCTCCCTCAGTGGGACCTTTCCAGTATCATTATAGAGGTTTTTATCTCACATTTGTGTAAATTGTGTGACTCCTGACAGCCTTGTACTACAACATGGGCAGCCAATGGCTTCTTAAGTGGCTAATCTACACTGAGCTATATTGATTCCGCTTTCCCATCTGGATTATATTAGTTAACACTGTTCCCAAGCTTGCAAAAATCAAGTTGTTCGGCTCATGATGCAAAGTAACTGTCTGTTCTCACAATCACCGTAGTTAGGTTTTAAATGAAGGAATAATACGATGATCTATTTGCATCCTTCTTGTCAATCTGCTGCGCAATCAGGAATTGGCTTGTGTTCAGTACCCTCCTCCTTACATACCATACGGATATAGCAGGGGTGAGTTTGTTCTTTAGCATAAGGCATTAGTCTTCCTACATTACATTAACTCATGATGTACAAATAGTGCAGCACCCATGAGCTAAAGCAACCGCTATAGGCAAAGATGGCCACTAGAGAGGAGCGAGCATACGCGCAAAGGACAATTACTCGATCAAGCATTGTCCTTAGCGAGGATCTCCCCGCTCGGCAGAGAAGGTTCCGCTGCCGGCGCGGGTGACAGGTGAGTTGCGGCAGTGAGCAGGAGGGAGCCGGGGGGGGGGGGGGGGGAGAGGGAGGGAAAGATCTCCCCTCCATTCCTCCCTGCTCTCCTCCGCCGCTCCCTGCCCACTGCCGGCAGCCGAACCCTTTCTCTCGAGCGGGCGGGTACTCGCTAAGGGCAATGCTCGCTCGAGCAATTGCCCTTAGCGAGTATGCTCGCTCATCACTAATGGCCACACTACTTCTCTGACTACCTGATGCACACTGTACATTAGCATGCATTGATGGTCTAAGACACTACACCTGCGTTGATTGGCTAGTGCTGCTCACCTGAGCCACCTTGGCCCGTCAGAGGTCCATGGAGTGCTTTAGACTATCCTGGCCTTTCCTGCATATGCAAAAAATCTTCTCTATTGAAATGCTGTGTATGTTGTGTATGGTGCTCCTTTGGGCCCGTGGCGCGAGGGGAAGAGGTACCATTTTTAGTTAGGCAGAGTGAGAAAGGACATCTCACAAGTCGGACACACCACGTGTTTTTCCTATGGGGGAACGCAGAATACCCCTGATGATGCCGGCTGTACCACGAGGGAGAGGTGGTTTGCTTTGCTAATGTCGAACCAGGAGGGACACAGTTATGCTTAACCACATTCTACATAAAGATATGAGTTCATACCCACATGCTGCATCCTCTCTGCCATTACCCAAGTCAGTCCTGCCCCCTCGCTCAGTAGCAGTGGTAAACAACAAGGCTCTGCCCCTCACTGCACACTCGATGAGGGGCTTCTCCTAAAGATTGTATTGCACCTTGAACTTTGCTGCAACAACTTAAATGCAAAGGAACAGAATCTACTTTGTTGTTGCACTATTACATCTGTTGTGCCTACAGGAACATCATGGTTGATAAACTGTTCACTGGTATCTACACCAGAGCATCCTAAACCTGTGGAGAGTAAAGCTCACAAGTTGAACGCACCATGCGTTTCTCATCTTGTTGGAGAGTAAAGTTCTTTAGTGTTGAAGTAAGCATGCACTGGTCTGACATTCTCTGTTCTTCAGAAGTAGAGATGGCCCAAGCTAGAGCTCCCGGGATGTAGCTACCCCGACCTGGGCGCAGATGAGCTGAGAATGCACCACCAGGTATCCCACTATAAAGGGGGGAGGAATTAAACCCCTTTTGATGTGTCACATATGCCTCCGCCTGTCATTGCCACACCAACATGGGCACTGCCACCTACCTATTACATAATTGGCGTAGTCATCAGGACGGCGACAGCAGTGGCGGGCAGAGTGCAGTGGCCCCCAAACATGTCCAGTTGCTAGAGGACTGGCAATACAAAAGAAGGTGGTGATATAAGAGGGACATGGGGGGGGGGGTTATGTGCTGTCTCTGCCTCCCTCTGTCATTGCTGCATCATAATGCAACCTGCACTATGGGTGCTGCCGCTGTCTATTACACCACCAGCACACCCGGCTAGCCCACCTACTAGTACCCACCCTGAACCAGCACTTAAGGTGCTATTTCAAGACTATTGATGCATACTAAAACACACTGGGCATCAAGTAGTCAGAGAAGCAGTGCGGCCATCTTTGTCTAGAACTGGAGGGTCACATTTAAAAGGACCTGTCAAGCCCTCTAGTAAGAGAACAGGCTGCATAGCTTCAACACTGTGTCCCTGCTGATGCCATCACTATTTTGATTCTGGTTTTAGCCTTCTCACCCCATTCAGCCACGATGACTACCATTACTTTAAAGCCGGACACTAGTCTACTGTCAAGTGGGCAGTTTCCATTGAGACCACACACTTGACAGTAAACTAATATAGATCTCTAAATGTAACAGGGAATATTGCAGCTGAATGGGGAGACCATAACCAAAATGAAAACAGCGCTAGCATCAGCAGAGACGTGGACCGTCCAATGGGTGGTTCCTCATCCAAAGTCTTCTGGATTCTTTCCCCCTCTACACTGATGTCATTGACATCTGTACCTCAAGCTGCACATGCCATGCATCTGCGCTGGCGGTGCACTTCTGGCTTTGGTGCATGAATATGATGTCATCAAAGTTATGGGAAGGAAAATGGATGTCATTAGCAGGAAGTCAGCAGAGGCGCACAGCATCTCCAGCCCGGTGTCTCAGGTTGGAGTCATCAATCATTCATGAGGAAGGGTATGACTTCGGATGAGCAACCCGTAACAGTCGGCTCCTGCTGCGGGATGGCGCAAGCTCTGCCTCTAATCCCGCGCCATCCACAGGATGTAAGCCTCCATCCTGTTGCGTTAAGTACCCCCTATCAGGACGTAAACTTACATCCTGTAGTGTTAAGTGGTTAATGTAACTGTCTAGTCCTGAAGAAGCAAAGATGGCCAAACTGCGGATACCTGTTGCACACTGAGCATTAGTATACATCAGTGGTCACTACATGCTGCTCTGACTAGCCAATGTTACTGACGTGGGCAGCACTACATCAGCCTGCGGTGATTCGGACTAATGATGTATACAAACGTACAGTGTGCATCAGGTGGTCAGAGAAGTGGTGCAGCCATCTTTGTTTCTCCAGGATCGGAGGTTGCTTTAAATCATAAAACCCGCTCGGCACAGATGAGTTTTGTCGACTCTGCCACATGTGTAGATCTTTCAGTATCAGTTACTCTCATGAAAGCATCAGTCTGGCAGGACGTCTGTCACTGGGAGGCTGAGATCCTTCAGAGCCGAGGAATTTCTATTCAGTAAATCCCACAGTTCTCCGAGCCGGATCTAGACTGAATGTAAAGAAGGGCAGCGAAGGAGCATTGTGTTCTGCGCATAGCGCCAGCGATCAGACTGCAGACACCGAGCCTCCTACAGCATCCACAGCCATTACTGATAGGCCAATCAAGGCTTTCTGAACCTCTTTTTAACCCACCAACAACTGGACGTTGTGCCGTAACATCTGGCGCTTCTTTAGCGCTAATGTTTTTGTCCCAAAATTTTTGATCCGTTCTTTGATTCTTGCATGTTTTAAGTACACGTTTAGACGGTGAGGTTTGCGTCGGATCCTCCTGAGATGTTACAGACGTTGATCTGCCATAATAATGGGCAGCAGAAATCTAAGGTTGAGCCTCAGAGTTCTGCAGCAGATTTACCCCCATTCAATAGGGCAAAATTGTATCTGGCCACTTGATGCCATTTCCACACAGAACTTGCCAATTTTTTTTTCTGTGACAAGGATTTTAAAATCCATGCCATATAGACTTCAGCACTGATTCCCATTGAGTTCAAGGGACGTACAAATGATGTGGATTCAGACGTGGATTTGGCCATGGAATAAGCGTGCCAAAAAACTTAACCAATAAGCGTCTGAAAAAACCCCCATTATGGACCCAAAAGCAACAACAAAAAAACCACACCGACAGTCTGTAGTGTATTTCACATTATGTATTGGCCTACAGTGTTATTTCCAATAACATAAGTGTAAGTCATGCGGTGACCAAGGGTTAACGGGGCGCGCTCAGGAACCGATTCAACTCCATGAACAGTGGCTATCAGCTGAGAGCTACTGACAGCTGCCGCAAGCAGAGTAAGGGCTAATGCCAACGGACGGATTTATGCCTCATTCCCCGCGGCATAAATCTGCGGCAGAATAACGCAGCTTTCAGGCTCTATTGAAGCTAACAGCTCAGTCCTCACATGCGGGATTCTGCCGCCGATTTACGCAGCGGGAAAAATTGTGTTCTATTTTACTGCGTTTTTCCGCAGCGGCAGGCCTCCATTAATATAGTATTAATGGAGACCGCGGAAAAACGCGGTCAAAAGCTTGTTTTTCTGCGATGGCCAGCGGGGACTTTTTTGTTTATTCTCGTGGCGTAAAACCACTCCGTCCGTGGGCATGAGGTTCGTTCACACGAGCGTATGCAATTCCGGTCTGTGAAATATGCAGCGTTATTACTGCCTGTATGTATGAGTATTTGGCGCACATTTGTTTCATGCGTTTTTCCTTTTTGCTCTCGTATGCAATGTCACTCGTTCTTTAACCACCGTCTCCTGCCAACACGTATAAAAGTGCAGTGAATACGCATGCAACTGCGTATCGGTGCATTCTTACGCCATCCCATAGACTTTAATTAGTGATTTCAGTCCATGATACGGACTATATAGGACATGCTGTGTTTTTTTTTCCTACGTGTGTAAAAAATGCACTCCTGAATAACCCAATGTAAATCAATGGGGTGTATGCTGTCCGTATTACGCGCATGAAAAATACGAGTGTAATATGGACCAAAAATGCTCCAATAGGAATGAGCCTATAGCTCCAATTGCTGTAGTTAAAGGGGATGCCCAAGTTAATGGAAACCCCTGTTACCGGGTTCCCCATGCATTAGAATAATAACTGGCTGATACTCCCCTCTCTCAGCTTCCCTATTCACCCCCACCATTAGCTCCGGTCTGCACTGTTTACAGCCTGCTGTGACGTCCCATGAACCTGCTGTAGCAACCAAGGACTGTTCAGCCATGATCACTGAGCGCTGTCATTGGCTACTGTAGCTTGTTTGTAGACTTGCACAGCGACATCACAGGGAGACCTGAGGGGTTGGCAGGGGATGGACGTGGGGACAGAGAGGGGAATACCAGCTGATTTTTTTATTTTAGTACATGGGAGACCATTGATAGGGATGTCCTTGACTCAGACAATCCCTATTTAGATGCCATGGTCAGCATATAACAGCCAGCTGGAGGGGAAGAGTCCCCTTTAGAACTCCTTTCTCAGGATGCAATTGAAGGTTGCATGAGTGTCCTGGCCTATTGAAGACTCCCAGGGTTGCTATATATAGTGTCTATTAAACCCTGACTTTGGCAGAGCTTAAAGGGGTTGTCCCGAGAAAGCAAGTGGGGGTAAGCACTTCTGTATGGCCATATTAATGCACTTTGTAATATACAACGTGCATTAAATATGAGCCATACAGAAGTTATTCACTTACCTGCTCCGTTGCTAGCGTCCCCGTCTCTATGGTGCCGTCTAATTTCAGCGTCTAATCTCCCGATTAGACGCGCTTGCGCAGAAGGGTCTTCTCCCTTCTCTTGGGTCTTGGCACGAGCGGCGTTCTGGCTCCGCCCCCTTCTACACGTCATCGCGTAGCTCCGCCCCGTCACGTGTGCCGATTCCAGCCAATCAGGAGGCTGGAATCGGCAATGGAGCGCACAGAGCCCACGGTGCACCACGGGAGAAGACCCGCGGTGCATCGTGGGTGAAGATCCCGGCAGCCATCTTGGTAAGGTAAGTAAGAAGTCGCCGCAGAGCGGGGATTCGGGTAAGTACTAAACTTTTTTTTTTTTTTTTAACCCATCCCTTGTGTTAGGGGGGCCTATTGAAGAAAAAAAAAAGCCGTTTCGGCGCGGGACAACCCCTTTAATAGGTAACTAGATGAGATAACATTACTTTAAAAAGTTTAAACAAAATGTTAAAATGTAAAGTTTCAAAAAAACTCTTCCCCATTTTTCCTGTATTAAAACTTAAAAATAAAAAAACACATATATTTGGTATTGCCATGTTCGTAAAAGTCCCAACTATCACAATATCCAATTATTTGCAAGCAATGCAAAACAAAAAAACATAACACAGTAACATGCCAGAAGTGCAATATTTTTGATACTTCATCTGCCCCAAAAAACTGAATAAAAAGTGATTTTAAAATGCAGGTACTCCAAAATTATACTGATAGAAACCTACAGCTTACCCCGCACGAAAAAGGAGCTCTGGATTTCAGAATATGGCTAACTGCACACGGACGGGCACCATATCAGGTCGAGAAACTGGTATGTCTTGGTTTTTTTCTACTATTCCAATTCCGCGCTATTGCGAGAAAGTTACGGCAAGTCCTATCTTTTGTCACTCGGAGTGAAAACAAAACCATTGAAGTCAATGGTTTATTTCGGCCCGTTTTGTGTTCATGATGTTCATAGCCACAAAATGGGACACAATCACGCCGGTCTGCATAAGCCGTAAAAAAGCTTTATCAATTATTAAAAAAAGAAAAGGTAATAAGTTTAAGAAAAAACCTGTTGCCATATTTATAAAAACTAAATTAAAAAAGCCAAAAACATATTTGGTATCGTTGCATCCATTAACATCCAACTTATCAAAGTAACACATTATTTACCCCGCATGGGAAACATCATCATCAAAAAGAACTGCCAGAATTGCACTTTTTTTCGTCACCCAGTCTCCAAGCAAAAATGTCAAAAATCGATCAAACAGTCGTATGTACTCCAGAATGGTGCCAATAGAAACTTCAGGATATCCTGCAAAAACGAGCCCTCGAATAACGATGTCCAGAGAATATCAATAAAGTTGTAGGTTTCAGAAGACGGCGGCAGAAAATAATTTAATTTTTTTCCAAAAATACTTTATATTATAAATTATATTTTAGCATAAATACAGCAAGACCTATACACATTTGGTATTGTAGTAATTGTACTGCCCAGAGTATAAAGTTATTACGTTTTTATTACATTTTTGCTGCAGTGTATACGCCTAGAAAGAAGCCCCTCCCTCAAAGATGGCTGAATTTTTTTAAATTTCCACTACACTCCATTTAGAATTTTTTTTTAAGTTTTTCAGTATAAGGTATATTACATAGTGCCATTGAAAATCGCAACTCATCCTGCAAAAAGCAAGCCCTCAGACAGCTACGTTGATGGATAAATAAAAAAGTTATGGTTTTGTAAAAGTGTGGAGGAAAACCTGAAAATTAAAAAAAAAAAGGTCTGGGTGCTTAAGGAGTCAAGCTAAATCTGAGATAGCCAACAGACACCATCATAGTATCAAAAAGTTTTCCTCCACTTCAGTGTTCTACAAAGTTTTCTATTTGCATCTCTTTTCATACAGAAGATATTCTGGGTGGCCCTGACTTCTGACTCACCCTTTATATGTCAAAAAAAAAACCCATAAAGATGTTCTACTGGTTTATATTCTCCTCTCTGAGATGTGGGATCTGACCAAGGTGCTGAAGAAGGAAAAATAAAGCCAAAGGAAACTGACTGTTCCTCAGTTCACATGCAGCAGACTCGTGCAAGGTCTAAGACGATGATCGGTATGTAAATGTATCAGATTGGAGAAGTTCAGCTCTGCTACATTTGCCTTCGTTGGGTTACATGGTCACACACCACTAACATATTGTTGTAAGAGTGGAGGTATGATTTTACCTCCGTTTTTCCAGTGGCCCCTATAGTAATAGCCCCCCCTCTTAATGGGCCCAGTAGTAATAGTACACCCCTTAGTGGCCCCTGTAGTAACAGCATGTCACAGATGCCCTGGCCTCCAGGCCTCCGATGCCCCATAGTGCTTGCCACAGACACCCGCATCTTCTTTCATATGTTCCTATACTGCCTGGCTGCCTCAAATACTCCTAAAAGGCCCCAACCTAAAATTCCCCCATACTGCCTTCACCCATAGTGCCAGTCTCAGATGCCCCCATAACGTGGAGTGTCACTGCCTCTCCCAAAACAACAATTTTCAGCCTCTCCACCCCCCTATCCCCCTCGTTAAACAACAGGAGGTAATTGATTTATTTTAACAAAAGTCACAACATCCCTCTTGGCCAATTACTGTGGCGGCACCGGGAACAGGATGGTGCTGCCCCCCCCCCCCCCCACTGCAAAGACTGTGTCCCACAGTCCTGCACAGGGGCATAACTATAGGGGATGCAGTAGATGCGGATGCTCCCGTGCCCAGGAGCCTTAGGGGACCCATAAGGCCTCTCTTCTCCATATAGGGAGCCCAGTGCTATGAATAAAGCATTATAGTTGGGTCCCAGTTACAGGTTTTGCATTGGGGCCCAGAAGCTTCAAATTACGCCTCTGGTCCAGCAGGTGGTATTTCCCCAGTTGCCCTCCGCTGTCATTGGAGGACAGTGGGTGCCTTCTGCTTCCATTGGACCACAGCCAGCCATGAGTGGACTCCTGCCCATCCTAGTCTGCCCTCGGTGATGAGCTAAAGAGGACTGAAGGAGGGAAATCTCAATAGTGGCTGAGTTATTCCAACTTTGGTGTCGCAACAGCCCCGGTGGGCTCTCACGGTGCACCAGGCTGCCATGGCACTCATCAGTCAGAGCTGTGCGCAATTACAAGCGCCGGCCACTACCCACAGGTCAAAGCAGCGGCTCCCACTCCGACTCCGGTGTATCTGAGCACTGACAGCGGGAAATCCCTCTAAATACTAGAGCGCCCAGAAGGCTGTGAGTCGTGTTGGCAGTGTCGCCCCACCTCTCCTGGCAGTGATTGATAGGCCTCTGGGTATACATGTATACACAGCAGCCTGTTAGTCACAGCAGAGCCCGGGCTCGGAGAAGTCTGTCTTCATGGATACAGCGGAATGAATAAACTAAGATTTACTCGCTGCCGTAAAACATCGCAGTAAAACACGTTTAGTTACCATTAATTATGGATCAGCAGAGTTGCGTCTATTAGTGCAGCACAGATACGCTTGTCTTTGGCACAACGCTATTTTATCATTCTTATCACATGCCAGGATACATTGAGCTCTGGTACATTCTATGCATTTTAACCCCTTCACAACCAAATGGTACCTGTACCCCCTCGGTGGCCGGTGGGGTATAAAGAGTGAGCTCAGGAGGTGAACTTGCTCTATTGCATGGTGGGTGCTGGCTGTCTATCAACACCTGCCTGCAACTGGAGCTAGCTTAGATTGCGGTCATTTAACCACTTAGATGCCACGGCATTAGAGATGAGCGAGCACTAAAATGCTTGGGTGCTCGTTACTCGAGTCAAACTTTCAGTGATGCTCGAGAGTTCGTTTCGAGTAACGAACCCCATTGAAGTCAATGGGCGACTCGAGCATTTTTGTATATCACCGATGCTCGCTAAGGTTTTCATTTGTGAAAATCTGGGCAATTCAAGAAAGTGATGGGAGCGACACAGCAACGGATAGGGCAGGCGAGGGGCTACATGTTGGGCTGCATCTCAAGTTCCCAGGTCCCACTATTAAGCCACAATAGTGGCAAGAGTGAGACCCCCCCCCCCCCCCCCCGCACTGTCAGCATAAAGATCGTTCTCCTCTGCCATAGCTGTAACAGCTGTGGCAGAGAAGAACGATGTTAGCCCATTGAATTCAATGGAGCCGGCAATACAGCATCAAGCTCGGACGAGTATGCTCGCTCATCTCTACACGGCATCTGTTAGCAAGGGGAATCACCTTTGTTGTCTCATCAGCTCCCTTGCGATACAATTGCAAAACGTTGATGGGTTTATGTCAACTTAGCAACTAATGAAGGTTCCCCAGGGCTTCCATGCATCAACGCCATACACCCATGGGAGGTGCGGACGTTGCAGATGTGATTGATGCCTTACAATGAAGGTCCAATTTTGAATACATTTATTGACTGTTTTATTTTAACCTGGATACATTTAATATTATGATTAACCCCTTAAGAACACAACCTTTTATTTATTTTTTCTCTTTTTGGCTTATCCTCCCCACTTTCAAAAACTTTATTCTTGGTAAGTACAATCACAACAATATCAACTTTTCTTTTGGTTTTTCTTCGCTGCACTACCTATAAAAAAATAAAATATCTTTGAAAACAATATTTTCTGCCGTCTTCTGAGCGCAATAACTTTTTTATTTTCCCATCAATGTAGTGCTAGGGCTCGTTTTCTGCAGCACATTCTGTAGTTTGTAGAAGTGTGACTGCTAAACTCCCTCCCCCTTCTCTCCCCCTCTCCGCCCCTTGCCGGCTGTCTGCAATGGGAGGGAGCGGGAGCTAGTGTGCTAAACTACCGCCCCTTCCCCCTTGCTGGCAGCACCCATAGGCTGGAGCGGAGAGGGGAAGGGATTAGCTCTGCTAAGCTCCTGCCCTCCATCTCTTGTCATAAGTCGGCAAGTGGCAGAAAGGGGGCAGGAAGGGAGTGGAAGTTTAGCAGAGCTAAACTCCCACTCCCTGGACAATGGTGTCCCGGGGCTTCGGCGTACATGCGCCGCAGCCTCAGCCGTTTGAATGGGCATTAAAACAGGAGTTGCAGCCATGACTCGGTCATGGCTACCTCTCATTCATGCGATTTTTAGCCCTGCTGTTGCTGTTTCACGGACAGCCGAAAATTGTTGTGCCCATGTGAAAGAAGCTTTAGATAGAAATGTTACTGGGACTAGTTACTATAGCCCATCTATGCTAAGGAACAAGGCATTGTGCATTTAGGCACATCAGTTGGAGCACCGGAGTTGTATTTGGCTGCAATCTGCTTGACTGTTCATGAGAACAATCCCTGACATCCTCCTCTGACCCCTTTCGGTGATAAGTTGTTTCCATCCACAGGCTCCCCTTCCGCTGGATGATTTCCTCAATCACAAAGTATTTTCTACTGACGTCAGCCATCATTCAGCCTTAAAAGAGTTGTCCAACATTAGAAAAACATGGCTGCTCTCCTAAAAACAGCAAAACCATAGAAGTGAATGGGAACGGAGCAGTAATACCAGACGCAACCTGCGAACAAGGGTGGTGCTGTTTGTGGGAGAAAGCAGCCATGCTTTTCTAACCCTGGACAAACCCTTTAATACCCTTAGGTTATGTTCACACGGGGCAGAAATGCTGCAGAATTGCCTCTGGTGAGTGCAGACCAGCAGCGCGGCGCTGACTAAAAACCGCCAGGGACCCAGAAAAAAGGCTGCGATTATAGCATCAAGAATTAGAGGTGAGGGGAGCGCAGTGGCGGCTGAAATCAGCTGCAGAAACACAGCTGACTTCTAGTCACATTCTGCACCGATGCTTCGGATTTTGACTCTGTTTTGGATGCGGAAATGTTGCGGAATGTTTCTGTTTTATTACATGTGTGAAGTGATAAAAGCTGAACCTCACGCTAAACCCACCACGTAGGATGAGACTATCTGTGGGATACACAACATTAAGTACTGTAGATTGTTCCCAACCAGAAATTTCCATTCTGGATGAAATGTTGTGAGCTATTCCAAGGCAAACGTCCAAGATGTCCTGCGCTCACTATGACCTCACACTAACCCCACCAGAGCGGAGTGATCAGCACAACCCGTCTTCTACCCTCCCGTCAGCCCAGTCTCATAAACTTGGCAGATGGTAAGAGTAATTGATTCCATGCAGCAGCCTAAATAACCTCTCGACAATCTCTGCTCTCACCGCATGAACCTTCCTCTCCTGAAAACACATTTCTCCGACACATTTGTCTAAGCATGAAACAATATGCAGAAAATTAAAAGTAATTGCTGATCCAAAAATGCAGTCACAGACACCTATCCAGTGGTGGAGGTGCAAATCACTCTGATGGGATTAGATAAGTGTTGCTTCATCCCGCCGCTAAAGACTTCCACAATACAGAGGCCTGCAGATGGAGCAGAGCTGGGGCACTCATTAACCAGTTGTCTGTATGTGTGTAGTATATCAACCACTATCATCCATCCCATAGCTATCTCTCTATCTATCTATCTATCTCATATATATCTATCTATTTATTTAGCTCATATCCATCTATCTATCTTATATCTATCTATCTATCTATCTATCTATCTATCTATCTATCTATCTATCTCCTATCTATCTATCTATCTATCTATCTCCTATCTATCTATCTATCTATCTATCTATCTATCTATCTATCTATCTCCTATCTATCTATCTATCTATCTATCTATCTATCTATCTCATATCTATCTATCTATCTCATATCTATCTATCTATCTATCTATCTATCTATCTCATATCTATCTATCTATCTATCTATCTATCTTCTATCTATCTCATGTCTATCTTCTATCTATCTCATATCTATCTATCTATCTATCTATCTATCTATCTATCTATCTATCTATCTACCTATCTATCTATCTCATATCTATCTATTTATTTAGCTCATATCTATCTCCTATCTATCTATCTATCTATCTATCTATCTATCTATCTCATATCTATCTATCTATCTATCTCATATCTATCTATCTATCTCATATCTATCTATCTATCTATCTATCTATCTATCTATCTATCTCTCTATCTATCTCATATCTATCTATCTATCTATCTATCTATCTATCTATCTATCTATCTATCTATCTATCTATCTCATATCTATCTATCTATCTCATATCTATCTATCTATCTATATATATATCTATCTCATATCTATCTATCTATCTATCTATCTATCTTATATCTATCCATCTCATATCTATCTATCTATCTATCTATCTATCTATCTCATATCTATCTATCTCATATCTATCTATCCATCCATCCGTCTATCTATTCTTCCCCTCTTTCTCAGATGTGTAGGTATCCCAGTATGTCCATTAAGTGAGTAATACTGTACTTTCAGTACTATAGTAGACAAGGCTCTGTTCACATCTGCGCTTACCTCTGCTGGGTAAGTCAAGGTTTGACTGTTGTGTCCAGGAATAGTGCTGTATGTTCGTTCATCTTGGTGTCTAATTTGACAAAATTTACACTGATTGCCGGTATCTTAACCAACTTTACCTCTTTTGAGGCTGCTTTTACCCATAACGAAAAACCACATTAAACCAAAAGTTTTTGGGTAAGTCGGGTCGGCCAGAGCTTTATTTTAACTTTATTTAAAACAGTATCTTTGAGCCACGCCTCCACCAATTGAACTGCAACTATTTTATCCACAGCAAAAACCCCTCCGAAAGCCCCGCCTTTTACCGCAGGCTTGTGGACCATCCGCTTTAAACCTCCCAGGCATGGACCAAAACTCCATCTTGCCCAAAATAACAGCTGTGACAACTTGACACTCGAACCTGTAACGAAAGAACAACCAACCAAAAAGGGGCCGGGCGGGAGGGGACTTCACACCACACAGGCTGGAGGTGACCACTCCTCTGGCTCTCCAACTCTTATACCCTCAGGCCACACCACTTTTTCTTAACCCCTTTGCTCCCTGCACAAAATTAACCAGCAGCCTTCCCATTTAAAGGAGCATCCCCTGCAGTCATTGGCAGCTTCATTAATTATTTTACGGCCTTTCAGGAGCTGTGAAATGAGGGACAATATTTTTTTTATTACATATGACTTCTATACCTTGGCAGCTACAATAAGCTCCAGCATCCATATAAGCAGACAGAGAGATCCTCATTTCTATAGACGGGTGTTGGAATATCCGGCTCATTGTACTTGATCCTATCTCAGATAATAGTCAGATCCGTTGTGTTTTATTACAATCATACCTCTCATTGCGCCTCCTGCATTTACTCTGAGATAATGGATTACCTTTTATCTGCTTATAATCAGATTCATTTTCCAACGTGTGACCTCTTTTATGTATTACAGGACCCGCTTCATGGTGCGGCTTTACAAACATACCAGGTGAAGGAAAAACACACATCATATCCTCATACATATAATCTACTGATTGCTACATTTTGTGCCGCTACCATCAGCCTGTCTGGGCCATTTAGTGGTTGGAAATGCAAAGTACTGAGTGGTTTCCCAGCTCTACTGATTGGCCAAGTAGAGCAGTGCTAACCTGTCCATTGACCTATCTACATGTCTAGTCCATGTCTATCTGTATACTTGTGTTATCTGGTCTACCCTCTCCGACTTATAATTACTAGAGTTTTAGAAGTTTTAATAGTTAGAAGAATTTGTTTTTACAATTATATACAAAGACTGGATGGCCACTTTATTGGCAACAGCCTCTAACATCTTGTTGGACCTGCTTTGGCCTTCAAAACTGCAGCAATTCATCATAGCACAGATCCTACTAGATGGTGGGATCATTCTGCAGGAATATTGGTCCCTGTGGACAGGAAGCTTCTTGTAGTTGCCCCAGAATAGATGGAGGTGCTGGCATTTCTGACCAGCTGACAGGAAGGGGTCAGCGATTCATGCTGCTTGTGCCAAATTCTGACCTCCCATCAGTACAGTGCAACAGAAACCTGGATCCATTTGACCAGGAGATGCTTTTCCACTCTTCTGGGCTACAATTGTTGTGCTCATTTGCCCCCTGGCATCTCGCTTTTATTTTTGTCGTAGACAGAATGGCGCTGGGACGGGTTTTCATAGCCCACCTGTGATATCTGCATTCAGATATGTTAGTTGGAGCACTAGTGTTGTATTCAGCTGCAATTTCCTTGACTGTGCAGTGCCTGCTCATTAGAACAATTCCTGACGTCCTCCTCTGACCCCTTTCGGTGACGAGCTATTACGTCTGTATGATTCCCCTTTTCTGGATGTTTTTCCTCTATAACACTATTCTCTATATACTCTCCACACTACTCCATGACACAAGGTAAATCCTGGGCCCGTCTAGTCTTCCTCTGATGACCAGGCCTCGTTGGAAGTTGCTCCAATGCGGATTCACACTGAAATTGATCCACGGAAAACCTGTCATGTGATCTTATGTGGCACTAATTTTCATAAAGGGAAGCTCGTGGTAGAGCCAGGGGATTTAATGAAGCGTTCATTCTTCAATATACATATCCTATGCATATAAATTGCTGATTTTATATGCATATGATATGTGTGTGTATATATATATATATATATATATTTGTGTTGTTAGAAAAATCAGTGTTGAATTGGAGAATTTCTGTCCCATTTCTGCTGATATTTTTCCTCCTCGAATGTTCTTTTACTCCTAAAAGCTTTTTCACGGTTCCCTGCTTCTAGAAATTAAAGACAAAAACTTAAAGATCAGGATCTAAGTTGATCCTGGTTGCGAAGGGAAATTAAAATCCCGGCACAGATGGCTGCCAGGAACGCTGCCATTCTCATGCTGGAGGCTGGGAAGGAGCGATACGGCAAGGGCTGCAAATCAACTGTCATTCTGTAATGAGCAATGAACACAGGGGTTAAAGTCACAGCGAACATGGAAAGGATCCGAAGCTTTATGTGAATCATATGCATTGAAGTGCTTTGTGACCATGGGGACGTGGTGTTATTGTACTTTACGTCCCTGGGAATATTTATGTAATGGCACAGCTACGGAGGATGTGGACGTAGCAGGCGAGGGGGGCACAAAGCTTCCCACTTGTAGTTGCACCCTAAGTAGGCAGGATATAAAGTTGGGTTACATAGTATGCTATTTGCACAAATGATTTTTTGCTACTGTTCATAGATCCTATACATTCTAAGTTAGAAAGGTAATTAGTTGGAGGACCCATGAACAGTGATGAGCGAATTTTTGAAAAGCTTGGTTTGGCAGGTTTACCAAATTTGGGCAAAATGTTTGGTGTAGTCCAAATTAGTTCAAACCAAAACACAACTTTGCCAATCCCCCTAAAACTGGTGTATAACACTGTCTAAGAGCATTAAAAGGCCCGGATAACACTCTTAGCTTACCTAGGAGTGTATGTTAAGTACTTTTAGGCTGTTTCTAAGGCCAAGTTAATGAAGGAAAAGAAGAAAAAGAAAGAAGGGAGAAGACAAAGAAAAAGAAGAATTTTAATGGGTTTAGCCGAGATGAACCACTAGATGTATTACCGTTTTAGTTCGCTCAAAACTACCCATGAAATTCAGGCTACTATATACCTTTTCGCATAAATGCTTGATAGGTGAGGATACCAACCCTGAGACGTATCGGGGTTACTTGTCTGACCATCACTCTGAAAGAGAAGGTAACCCATAGCAGCCATGTCTATGTGGAGAATTATTGGGGTGGTTGCAGTGAAATCTATGGAGATTATAGACAGAGTAGAGCAAGTTGGGGGATGACTATGAAGTATCAAAGGTTTAATAAACTAAGGAATAACTATAAAGAGCTGAAATATTGCACCAAAGCAGACAAACAAAGAAAACAAGGACGCACTCAGAAATGACAATTAGTTCCACGGATATCAATGGGGGAACCTTCACCATAGAAAGTAATAAGAAAAGCCTGGATAAAGCAATAAAAAGGCTTTCAGTATATTAAAGTACTAGATAATAATGCTTTAAAATAGACTGAAACTGTGCTAATGTGCTACAGTGTGACCATCCCACCAGAGCTTGGCTGACGTCAAAGAGAAACTGCATCAGTTTACGATATTCTGTATCATAGTCATTCATCATGGAATCCTTTACATTCCTGAATGGCTATGTTTCATCCGTTGCATCTAAACATGTATCGAACCATTGCTTCTCAAGGGATCCACAGTGGCCTCCAGTGGTGGACCTTCACATTTTCAAGGTTCTGAAAGAGTTGTATCTCAAGATTGGGTTGGTAAAAAAAAAAAGAATGAGCGCACATTTTTTCTATTTTACATTGTGGCAAAAATATGTGGACCTGCACGTTTTTCCAACTGAACTAGGAAATAAGAGGAGAAAATTTTGCTTGGGAAGTTATCAGCAGGAGCTATGCCAATGACAAGAAGAGATTAATGGCTGATCTCTCTACTTCTCATGCCAGTAGGCACAAGATTATAAGAAATCTAGCAGGAGGGACAGAGTAATCAACACTGCCGTGAGATGAAGACTCCTAGGACAGATGACTGCTGGATGTCTACTTTATTGGCAACGCGTTCTTGAGTCACACTGATTCCTTCTTCAAGCCAGTAATAGTAGTCCCGCTGACAACAGAATTAAAAAAAAAAACAGGAAATGTGCAAAGCCCGGTATTGATTGATGCCACCGGACCAGTCATGGCATGTAAACAAGTTTATAACTATACCATAAGAAACAACATATTAAGAATAAAAGTAATACATACTGTAAGTTATAATATATAATAAAATAGTTGCTTATTACATTTAAAGGGCTTGCACTACAATGTCAGGTTATCCCTTATTTGCAGAAGAGGGGATAACTTGCTGATCGTGGGGGTCTTACCGCCGATCTCAAGAATAGAACTCCCAAGCTCCATTCAGAGTCTCCTTCATAGATCCAGCATGAAACGCCAGATGACAAAGTCCTACATGAAATAATTTTCTTGTTTGGTAAATGCCAGACAGCTGGTTGGTAACCAAATAGACTCCATTATAGTCAATGAGGTCCATTTGGTTTCATCATTAAATGGGTTCACTCAACAAGGGGTTTCCTCTTTCCTATTCCCACAATGGAGCAAGAAAGCGGAATTCCTGAATACAGATGTGAATATAGCCTAACTTGTTCAAATATCACAGCTGGTTTGGTGACATCACCTGCTGCCCAGTTTCACATGCTTTATGTTTCTTATGGCCCTTTTACATGGGACGATGGCCTGTTCATATGTGCCAATTGTCATTCAGTTTGTATGCGTACAGAAACTGAACAACGAACAATAAGCAAACAAATTATCGTTCGTCGTTCACTTGCTGCGGGCATTTACACTAAACGATAATTGTTCGGATTCCCGTGAGAATCTGAATGACTACTTGCCAGTGTAATGAGGCTCTTAAATTCTGTCGTCAGCTTGATCACTAATACTGGCTCAAAGAAGGAGTCGGTGCAACTCAAAAACACGTTGCCAATAAAATACATATCAACCAATCATATACCCTTTGAGTCTTCAGCTCTTGGTAGTGCCGATTATTCTATCTCCCTTACCAAGAGCGTAGCTAAAGGCTCATGGGCCCAGGTTCAAAAGTTTATCTTGGGGCCCCCCAACTTCTCTTAACCCTTTAATACAGAGGCATAAGTTGAAGCTCCTGGGCCCTAAAGAAAAACCTGTAACAGGGTCCCCAACTCTAATGCTTTATTCATAGTACTGGGCCCCCCATATATCGAGAAGAGGGGTCTTATGGGCCCCCTAAGGATCCTGGGCCCGTGTGCAATCACATCCCATGCATCTCCTATAGTTACACCAGTTCACCTTACAAGTATGGTAATGGGTCTGCTTAGCCAGCATCCATATGGAGAGGGTGGCAGCCATGGGCTGTTGTGCATCTTGTGCAACGCCACAAAGTGAACATTCTGTATCGGGGTAACTCAATAATACTGTGATGGATCTACACATTGAAACAATATATTTTGTTCAATCTCAGTAGAGTATGTTTGAAAACAAAAAAAAAACCTGTACATAGAAACTCTCAATCTCATTCTTACCCATGGACGTCTTGCTGAGAAAAAACCCACAAAGACGATTGTCTCCAAGGAATGTAACCCAAAGCGTGATCAGTGCTTGTGTCAATGAAACGTATTAATTCCTCCCAAAGCATGTATTAAAGGGGTCCTGTGCTATCATAAACTCTCTCACTGGCATGAAGATTGCACATTCCATTTTTTTTTTTACAATCTTTTTATTAAGGATATTGACAAATGAACAATAGATATTTTTGGACATGTTCGACAAAAGGATAACACTTGACCAGTAAAAACTAAAGCCAGGAAAGATCCAATGGGGTAAAGAGAAGAACATGAAGAGGTGCAGTTTGGAAATACATTTTGAAGAGTGTTTGAAGCCTAAAGTCTTTCTTTAAAATGTATGATAAAAACACATGGATGGAACCCAAATGCATAACGCTACAATATAAATCTATGGAAACAAAAAGAACAAAAAGTCTAGAAATACCTAGGTGAACAGAGGAGAGAAGGGGTGATTGTAAGGAACTCATGTTTCCTGAAATAAGGTCTAGATATGTTATGACGAGTTATTTAAAGAGGTAAGAAGATGTAAAATTGTGTATAACTTGCCCTTGTGGAGAAAAGGGTTTTAAATTAAAATTGTTTCAAAGTTTCCAATGAGAAATCTCCTCACGTTGGTAAATTTCATCAACCCAAGTAGTACTGAATGAACCAAAACAGTTGAACTCTTTGATGTGAACCCATGACTTTGTCTCAGCTGAACCTACTAGAAGGTGGTGGTCCTCCAACGTGGCTCATTGGTTAGCACCACCTTACAGGTTCATAGGTTGTCATAGGTTCAAATTTGACCAAGGACAACATCTGCATGGAATTTGTATGTTCTCCCTATGTTTGTTCTTCTCAGAAAATGTATGTGCTATATGAGGGGAGTATTATTATGAAGAAACCCATACAAAGACATGGAGAACATACGAACTACATATAGATGTTGTCTTTGGTCAGATTTGATCCTAAGACCCCAGCATTGCAAGGCAAAAGTACTAGCTATATTGGAGAAAGACCAGCACCACCATCTCCTAGATAGTGTTATACACTAGTTTTAGGGGTATTGGTGAAGTTCCGGATCAGTTCAAACTAATTCAGACAGAATCAAACTTTTGCAGGAATTCTGTGAACTGGCCGAACCAAACTTTTCAAAAGTTTGCTTCACATTAAGCCCTAGCATTCCACTCAAGAATCATTATTCTCTTCAGTGTAAAAGGGGTTAACCTTAAATAAATACTGTACAATGTATGAAATAAATAAAGATCAATTGAAATATAATCTTCAATGCTGTTGGTTGGGTTCTTGGCTGGCCAAACAAAATCGATTGTTCAGTAGGTCCTTCCCTATTGGACACTGTTTAAAAATCATTTAATTCTGGCCATTAATGGCCATTTAGAAGGTGTTTGTTTCATACTCAAATAGCAATGTGTTGGCAGAATTACGGGAGGATGCATATTTGCTCTCCTACATCTTTAAATTGCCGCTGTCAGCGTGGATGCATGTAATAAAGATCGCTAGCTAGTTAAGTTATCTGCTCTCCCTCAGATAATAGGGAGCCATTAGTGTCCCTGCCCATCATGACTGGTTTTAGTCAGCAATAATTGACTAGATTCCCCGTAAACAAGCGTTTTCCTTGTGAGATGTTCAGTATGACAGTAAAGTCAATGATATAGGAACCCACAGGTGTTGTCTCGGAGCTTGTTAAGAGATTCACTTTTTTCTGTTACAATTGAATATATGCCTAACGCCTATTGCCAGATTACCGAGGCACCGCTGTGGATCGTGCGTGTTAGCATGGATTTATTGGGTCAGGTTAAGTCTTTTCAGTAAGCAGCAATTTAACCTTCTCCTCGCTACATTTTCTTAGTTTTCCTTTACAGTGATTTTTTTTAACTTTATATTCTCACTTGAAAGAATAACTGAGTCAAAGAAAAGGTTGACTTAAGAACAAAGTGAAATATTTCTAAGCCTAATACCTATGTCGGCTTGTATGGAACTAAAACTCGCCAAACACGTGACAATTTGGCTTCAATTTAATGAGTATGCTGATAGTTCAGGGAGAAGAAGCCCAGACAAAAAGATATTTCTCAAAATACTAAAATTTTCCCCAGGAAAATGATAAATATAGTGGTAAACACCCCACGGTTGTAACTAGAGATGAGCTAATATACTCGCTAAGGGCAATTGCTCGATCGAGCATTGCCCTTAGCGAGTACCTGCCAGCTCGGGAGCAAAGATTCGGCCCCCAGTGGCGGGCGGGGAGCTGCGGGGGATAACGGGGAGGAATGGAGGGGAGATCTCTCTCTCCCTCTCCACCCCCCCCCCCCCCGCTCCCCCCTGCTCACTGCCGCAACTTACCTGTCACCTGCGGCGGCAGCCGAGCCTTTTCTCCCGAGCGGGGAGATACTCGCTAATGACAATGCTCGAGCAATTGTCCTTAGCGAGTATGCTCGCTCATCTCTAGTTGTAACACATATTTTTTTTACATCAATGTGTATTTGGAAATTAAGACTTTTTGTAACTGATTTTCATTAAAAATTTCTGATTGTTTGATGTCTATGATTGCATTGTTTTGCAAGACACTGCGGACTGGAGGACTGACATCTTACCAAATTCTGTCAAAGTAAAATGACTGACTCCTCCCCTAGCTTACCCAGCTGTTGTGAACATGCATTTACTACTTTCCATTGAGCTCTTAGAGAGGGCTGTATGACAGTGCTTGGGGATGGTGGAGGAGACCTGGTGGACTGCACCATCAGATAGAGCGATAGCTGTGTAGTATTAAGTGGGCGTGATTATGCTACACAGCCTCTAAAAAAGGAAAAGGCAAGGGGGAGCTAAGCTTGTGAACATTCATGAGCTGATCGGTGCTGGGTAAGCCTCTCTGCCATAAACTTAAATCTAGGAGAGTCTGTAAAGCAAATAAAGCTTTCTAAATGCATGAGAAGGAAAAGTCAATGAAAAAAAAAAACAGATAAGCACATTATTTTTTTTTTTACACAGACTTAGTAAGAAATGTGTTTACTGATTATTCATGTACAAAGGTTTCCATAGCCTTTACTGACTGAGAAAACATGTGAAGGGGTTCTTTAGGAATGAAACATCAATCTATTTCCCTTAGAAAAGGCAATCAATGTTTCATCAATAAAAGTCCAACTATTAGCACCATTGCCAATAAACACAAATGTCTCTGTGAGTGACATATTCCCTTCATTGCTTACACAGGCATAGAAAGCCATCCATATAGGTGGCTGGGCTTGGAACTGGAACTTATACCATTCACTTCATTAAACTTGTCCTAAAGATAAGCTATGAGAGTTTACGTCTAAGAGGCCCCTTTTGAAATATGACACTAAGACATGTTGTAGGTCATTGAGGAGATACTTATACTCATAACATTAAAGGGGCTATCCCATCTCGACAACTCCAGGCCATAGGTCGTATTAAGGCATTTGGATGTCATAGATGGTAGGACTTCATCCTTTTGGAACCTTCTCCATAGGCCAGAATAAAAAGCTGCTTAAAAGAAAAGATGGACAACTGCTTTTACAGAATCAAGAAGACCATGTATTACATGGCCATGCATTTATTTGAATGGCTACCTTGTAATGCTACATTTTTCCCATGGGAAATGTGAGACTGCATAGAGCTTTTGGAAAGAGCTTGCCTATTTGGGACAATTCCTTTAAATTTTAATGATTGTCCTTTCCAGCTGGACTGCCAACTCTTATCTTTACATGTTTGGCCACCTCAAGAGTTGGGATAGATCTCTCTCTCTCTCTCTCTATATATATATATATATATATATATATATATATATATATATATATATAAAAAGGTGAGAGCCCTCAGTGACTGACTGACTGGCTGACTGACTTGACACTAATTCTTTAACTTCCCAATGTTGTACAAACATAAAATTTGGCAGGAACATTCTTTAGGTCCTAAATAGGAAAAGGAAAGGGGTCACAACTCAAAAATTCAATGCTAAGCGCAAAAACATTGGCACCCCTGTGTGATGTACGAAATCTAATTCTCCAACTTCCTGATGACATACAAATCTGAAATTTGGGATTATCATTCTTTAGGTCCTAAATAGGAAAAGTAAAGGGGGTACAACTTGAAAATTCAATGCTGTGTGCAAAAGTATTGGCGCCCCTATGTAATGTACCAAATCTAATTCTCTAGCTTCCCGATGTCGTACAAACATGAAATTTGCTGTAAAAACATGAAAGCTGTGCTGTGATTGGTTGTTATATATTTTACTGCTGAGGTAACATGAAAGCTGAGCTGTGATTGGTTGTTATATATTATACCGCTGAGGTAATATAAAAGCTGTGCTGTGGTTGGTTGTTATGTATTATACCACTGAGGTAACATGAAAGCTGTGCTGTGATTTATTGTTATATATTAAAGGGGTTGTCCCGCGCCGAAACGGGTTTTTTTTTTTTTTCAACCCCCCCCCCGTTCGGCGCGAGACAACCCCGATGCAGGGAGGTAAAGAAAGCTCACCGGAGCGCTTACCTGAATCCCCGCGCTCCGGTGACTTCTCTACTCACCGCTGAAGATGGCCTCTTCCTCCGTGGACCGCAGCTCTTCTGTGCGGTCCACTGCCGATTCCAGCCTCCTGATTGGCTGGAATCGGCACGTGACGGGGCGGAGCTACACGGAGCTACACGGAGCCCCATAGAAGACTGCAGAAGACCCGGACTGCGCAAGCGCGGCTAATTTGGCCATCGGAGGGCGAAAATTAGTCGGCACCATGGAGACGAGGACGCCAGCAACGGAACAGGTAAGTATAAAACTTTTTATAACTTCTGCATGGCTCATAATTAATGCACAATGTACATTACAAAGTGCATTATTATGGCCATGCAGAAGTGTACAGACCCACTTGCTGCCTCGGGACAACCCCTTTAAGTAACCTTGACTTCGTAAAATATTCCGTGCAAACAACACGTTAACAGCTGTATCAAATTAACTTGGGCGAAACCAGGTATATCAGCTAGTTTTAAATAAAGTTGAGACTGGGAAAAGGGGTAAAACAAATAATAATAACACATGGATCCATGTTTTTCTTTTCTACCCAGTCTGTAGATTCCAAAAATGATCCGAACACAGACTGATGTAATCTTTAAAGGACCATATTAAAAAAGGTTTTCTCACCATCAGACCAAGTGACATTTCTCTCTATCCTAGCTTATAGAAGGAAGTGGTTTTCCCTCTATGACATCCATATACCCCAATGGAGAGTCATACGGAGAGTAGATGGTATAATGTGACAGTATTGTATGTAGTTCCGTAACAGTCGTCTTGACAGTAGTGGCTCAGTCTCTTCTAAGAGCAATTCTAGCCCCAAGTTGAAATACTTTTTTTTGGAATTTCACTTATGAATCTCTCTTAACCCTTTCCAATCCACTGTCTGACGTCTTCAGACATTCTGATTGAAGACTGTACAGCTCCGATGTCAGAAGACGTCCGGCAGGGTATTCTTACTGTATATTACTGGTCACTCTGTTGTCAGGGGCCTCTCCAGCATGTCCCATACAAGAGTACTGTCTCTACCCAGCAGATGGCGCCATTGTATAATGGCAGAAAGAGAAAACTCCCTAGGAAACCCTGAATCCTAAATTGGATTGCAAAGTGTTAAGGTACCTTTAGAGAAGATGATTATTGTCTGAAAAATCAGTGGAAACAGAAATTTTCCAAATAAGAAGTTACTCAAATGTCACAGTCACTTGGTTAGTTTACATAAAAACCAAGCAAATATCGGCCCGTGTAAACAAGCAGTTGATCATCTAGGTATGACTGCCTGCTTGCCTGGATGGAGGCCGAAGCCAAATGAGTCCTCTGGCATGCTGGGATGTCTGTCAGGCGTTTATGCGCTCGGCAGTTGTCTCATGAGAAGGTACCTTTAGTGGGAGCTTTCTCCAGTGCTCTTTGTGTGCCCCTGCTGGGTAATGCTCATTTTTTGCCAAGAAAAATGCTTTCACATTTTTAATTCAATTAAACAGTTCCCAACAAAATTCTGGGAGTCTATATATTTACCTTTTACTAATTACATGCTAATGGTTTATGTTTAAAACAATTCAACTTCTCTTAAAAGGGCTGGGTAAAAAAATAGAAACTGACAAGCCCACTGTTATCAATTGCTTATTTAACAGGATCACTCATGTTAATTATAAAAATTCTAATTACTACAGGAAAGTGTCTCTACATTCTGAACATAGAAGATTTAATAAAGAAGTTGTCAACCTTGCCCAAATCAAGCAGTGCTTGCATGTTTAAGGTTAAGTAATGATGCAGGGTTTTTTCTGACTTTCTAAAATCTTGACAGCAAGACATTTGTATTTCTTATAAGGTGACCGTAGGCAAACAATAAGTAGATAGTCATCACATATGGAAAAACCCTGCAAACATATTACTCATTTGAAAACACAGAAAATAGCCATGAGAATACTACATGGCCAGAGGTTCGATTTTAATATCCAGAATATTGGCAAATACTCAGTATTTAATGTAGTTTTTGCTCTGACATATAATACTGCTCCTATGTGTAATAATATAACTACCATAATACTGCCCTTATGTACAAGAATATAACTACTATAATACTGCCCCCTATATACAAGAATATAACTACTATAATACTGCCCCCTATGTACAAGAATATGACTACTATAATACTGCAACCTATGTACAAGAATATAACTACTATAATACTGACTCTTATGTACAAGAATATAACTACTATAATACTGCCCCCTATGTACAAGAATATAACTACTATAATACTGCCCACTATGTACAGGAATATAACTACTATAATACTGCCCCCTATGTACAAGAATATAACTACTATAATACTGCCTCCTGTGTACAAGAATATAACTACTATAATACTGCCCCCTATGTACAAGAATATAACTACTATAATACTGCCCCCTATGTACAAGAATATAACTCCTATAATACTGCCCCCTATGTACAAGAATATAACTACTATAATATTGCTCCTATGTACAAGAATATAAGTACTATAATACCGCCCCCTATGTACAAGAATATAACTACTATAATACTGCTCCCCTATGTACAAGAATATAATTACTATAATACTGCCCCCTATGTACAAGAATATAACTACTATAATAATGCCCCCAATGTACAAGAATATAACTACTATAATACTGCCCACTATGTACAGGAATATAACTACTATAATACTGCCCCCTATGTACAAGAATATAACTACTATAATACTGCCTCCTGTGTACAAGAATATAACTACTATAATACTGCCCCCTATGTACAAGAATATAACTACTATAATACTGCCCCCAATGTACAAGAATATAACTACTGTAATACTGCCCCCTATGTACAAGAATATAACTCCTATAATACTGCCTCCTGTGTACAAGAATATAACTACTATAATATTGCTCCTATGTACAAGAATATAAGTACTATAATACCGCCCCCTATGTACAAGAATATAACTACTATAATACTGCTCCCCTATGTACAAGAATATAATTACTATAATACTGCCCCCTATGTACAAGAATATAACTACTATAATACTGCCCCCTATGTACAAGAATATAACTACTGTAATACTGCCCCCTATGTACAAGAATATAACTACTATAATACTGCCCCCTATGTACAATAATATATCTACTATAATATTGCCTCCTATGTACAAGAATATATCTACTATAATACTGCCCCCTATGTACAAGAATATAACTACTATAATACTGCCCCCTATGTACAAGAATATAACTATTATAATACTGCCCCCTGTGTACAAGAATATAACTATTATAATACTGCCCCCTGTGTACAAGAATACAACTACTATAATACTGCCCCCTATGTACAAGAATATAACTACTATAATACTGCCCTCTATGTACAAGAATATAAGTACTATAATACTGCCCCCTATGTACAAGAATATAACTACTGTAATACTGCCCCCTATGTACAAGAATATAACTACTGTAATAGATGCTCCTATGTACAAGAATATAACTACTATAGTACTGCCCCTATGTACAAGAATATAACTACTATAATACTGCCCCCTATGTACAAGAATATAACTACTATAATACTGCCTCCTATGTATAAGAATAAAGCTTGTTTTTTGCTAAATTTGACCCAATAAACAATCATTTTGGTTGAAATTGTGTATTTTGATCAACTTTAGACTAATTTGTATGGCCACCAGCAGTCTTTCATTCCTGGACAGATGTGTTGTATGACTGGATTGCAGTTCTAAGTGTTTTGTCATGCATTTATCTTAAAAAATATATATTTTTTTCTCTCTATGTAAAAGAGCAGATTGTTTGACAGTTTCCCTTTTTCAATTTAATGGCAAGCTTGATCTGAGACAAAGTCATCTCCTTACGAATCTGCCAGACAGATTGGTCTAATTTTCCTTTGGATCTAAAAGTATTGAGGCTGTTGTACAGAATTTCTGCGGCTCGGCGATGATTACCTAACAAACACGCAATGACAGAAAGAAGGTCTTCATTATAAAATACAGAGTAGACCCGGTGCGAAGGAAACAAAAAGAGCAAGCAGAGGATGAGGAGGAAGATCTGAGGGGATACACTACGCACTACGTAGAAACTCCCCATCAGTGCAACAAATGTAAGGGGGTGCACCTGTTGTATTGTTTCATTGCTGTTTTATTTGTACTGTTTCTTTAGGAGGGGAGGGCTCAAAGAGCGGCTGGCGTTGGGTGGGCAGTCACAAACCGGAATGTGGGCAGGGTGGAGAGCTGAGCAGACGTGTAAGGAGTATGTCCAGATTTGTGTGTTGACGTTGAGTTGTAGTTGTCCTACAGGCGGAATTTTGAATCCAGAGCACCACTTCTGCAATATTACCGGGGCAAGCCTTTTCTTTGTGTTGTCCTGTCCTCATGCCTTGTTGGAACTACCAGCTTCAAGAACAAACCAGTTGTGGGAGACACCTGCCATATAGAGACTGGGATATAGGCCTGATACCTGGGCTTCAAATCAGACTGTTCAAAAGGACTGTTGTTCAACAGAAACCATGTTTTATAACACGTTACTCCTGGTAAACCGGAATCCGGAATCCTTACAATGTATACCCCGAGTACGGGTGAGATTTTGACTGATTCTTCGACCTGGATATTGAAAATTGTTCCTGTTATTTTTTTTAAATTTAAACAGCAATGTCTGACCCAGGATCATTTACCGCTATCCTCCGATACACCGCCACACCACAGGCCTACTTCTCGTTATCGGCATTATACCAAACTGGTTTAGCCAGAAGCAGTTGATGATGTTCTGGTAGCACCGGCTCCCACGTACCTAGCCCTGGAGACCATGGTGACCCTCGAAGAGCTGGCTATTCCATCCACTGAAGTGCCTCCCACGGACACACTGGCTAGCCGCCCTCCTCAAAAGGCTATAGGGGAAGCCCAGCCTGCACTCCTTGCCCACTTTACAGAAACTGTTTTCCATATGATGTCTTCTGAATCTTAGGGTCCCCCGCCAGGTTCTCTGGTTCCCCACTAATTGTAGACATTTGCCCCCATATGGAAGATGCACTGTTTAGTATCAATATATTCTTAGCATGGCACAGCTTTAGGTAACGCCTTTGTGTTGTATATCTGCATTTCACTGTTTGCACATAATGTTATGTAAACATTTATGGTTGTGTGTGTATCTGCGTACATACAATATATATGTCTGGTTGTATGCATATGTTCAAACCAAGGCAGGTAAACCGCCCACTTGGGGAGATTTCTGGTGGGCCGGTCATATGACATCTCAGTGCAGAAGCTGCACTTTTAATGCCAGCCCTGCATTATACCAGCCCTTCATTATCCCCTGTATTATTATATTATCTCTGCATTATTATACCAGCCCTGCATTATTATACCAGCCATATATTATACCAGCCGTGCATCATTATACCAGTCCTGTATTATACCAGTCACGCATTACACCAGCCATATATTATGCCAGGCAAGCATCATTATACCAGTTCTGCATTACATCAGCCCTACATTATACCCACAATGTATTATAGCAGTCCTACATTATGCTGCACTACCCCAGAGCACTGTTATGGCTACTTTATGTTAATTGTGTGGGCGTGTCCTTAAATGGTCAATAATGTGTTAAATTTGTGTGTTAATCCACCTTACCCCTGCATGACTTAGTAGAATACACACTAACCTGCCCTCATACGTGCCAATCACCCCTTGCTAGTACAGGGATTTGTTAGTTAACTTTCTCAAAAGTCAGTGCGGTAGGAAGAAGGACATTTAAAGGGTGAGTACCAAGTCAAGTTATTCTGGAAAGTCTGCAGAGGAGAGAGGTAGAGGAGGAAGAAGAGGAAGTATCAGTGAAAAGAAACTGAAGCAAGGAGATTGAGCAAAGACACAAACGAGTAATAGGTAGAGATGAGCGAGCACCAAAATGCTCGGGTGCTCGTTACTCGAGTCGAACTTTCAGTGATGCTCGAGAGTTCGTTTCGAGTAATGAACCCCATTGAAGTCAATGGGCGACTCGAGCATTTTTGTATATCGCCGATGCTCGCTAAGGTTTTCATTTGTGAAAACCTGGGAAATTCAAGAAAGTGATGGGAACGAGACAGAAACGGATAGGGCAGGCGAGGGGCTACATGTTGGGCTGCATCTCAAGTTCCCAGGTCCCACTATTAAGCCACAATTGTGGCAAGAGTGAGACCCCCCCCCCCACACTGTCAGCATAAAGATCGTTCTCCTCTGCCACAGCTGTAACAGCTGTGGCAGAGAAGAACGATATTAGCCCATTGAATTCAATGGAGCCGGCAATACAGCTGGCTCCATTGAAAGCAATGGGCTGCCGGCGATCGCGGGATGAATTGTCGGGAAGGGGTTAAATATATAAGCCCTTCCCTGCAATTCATCCAGAAATGTGTAAAAATAAAATATATATATATACTCACCTGGTCCCGGCAGGCGGAGTTCAGCGTGGCCAGCGGCAGTCCTCCTGAACTGCTCTGAACAGCTGTGAGTAGTATTCAGCAGTCGGGAATTTAAAATCCCCGCCTGCTGAATGAGCTGCCTCTAATTGGTCACAGCCTGACCAATCAGAGGCAGATTCCACTCACACACCCATTCATGAATTTATGAATGGGTGAGTGACTGCTGCCTCTCATCTGATTGGTCCCGCTGAGCCAATCAGAGGCAGCAGTCACACACCCATTCATAAATTCATGAATGGGTGTGTGAGTGGAATCTGCCTCTGATTGGTCAGGCTGTGACCAATTAGAGGCAGCTCATTCAGCAGGCGGGGATTTTAAATCCCCGACTGCTGAATACTACTCACAGCTGTTCAGAGCAGTTCAGGAGGACTGCAGCCTGCCGCGCTGAACTCCGTCTGCCGGGACCCGGTAAGTATATATATATTTTTTATTTTTACACATTTCTGGATGAATTGCAGGGAAGGGCTTATATATTTAAGCCCTTCCCGACAATTCATCCCGCGATTGCTGGCAGCCCATTGCTTTCAATGGAGCCGGCTGTATTGCCGGCTCCATTGAATTCAATGGTCAGTGCTCGTTTAATCGAGACGAGTACCGCGTGGGGCTCGTCTCGAGTAACAAGCATCTCGAGCACCCTAATACTCGAACGAGCATCAAGCTCGGAAGTGGAAAGGGGACAATGCTGCTGCCAGTAGGGAAGAAGTGGAAAGGGGACAATGCTGCTGCCAGTGGGGGAGAAGTGGAAAGGGGACAATCCTGCCGCCAGTGGGGAAGAAGTGGAAAGGGGACAATGCTGCTGCCAGTGGGGGAGAAGTGGAAAGGGGACAAAGCTGCTGCCAGTGGTGCTAGACTAAGGTATTTGTTTAGTGCCCCTGTGGAGCTAGTTTATGCTGCCCTATGTTGTTTTTTTTGCTGCTGCTATGGTGCAGTATGTGTGCCGCATTGTGGTGTTTGGTTGGTGCTGTTGGGAGTAACATAGCCGCTGCATGGTGGTATTTATTTACTGTTGAAACACAGGTAGAAAAACATTAAGAAGCCCATACCTACTGTATTTATCGAATACATGACAACCTCTTAGCTGCTGGGCCCCTCTATACCACTATCTTTTCGCAATATGGAGGGAAGGATATTGTACAGTATATGGAGTGATGGTGCTGTATATGCTTTATTTATTATTCTACTTATTCCCTGTCCATAATCTAATGCCCCCTCCCCCAAGCACACATATATATATATATATATATATATATATATATATATAGACACACAATAATATATACTAAGACTTATTTCACCGGATGCAATGAAATTACAATCTCCTATCGAAAGCACATTTATACGCTCACACATGGACGTACACGCATACACACACACACACATGCTGTAAACACACACACAAGTATATAATTTTCCACCAACTGCTGCCAGCATTCCCCCAGCACAATATTCTATCTTGCAGAGAAGCAGTGAGGCGTGCAGGGCTGCTGTGACCCTTTCCAGCCATGGACTAAGTCCTCGGTGCTGGGGGTCCTTGTATTCCTGTTGTCTAATCACCAAGATCCTGGGGGGCAGCATCGCACTATATAGTCATACAAGCCCCCCCCATGGTAGAGGAGAGATGAATCCAGCCCCGGCCCCTGATAATATAGGAGGATGTAGAAGTTGTACGGCTGCTCCTGTGTCACATAGAAGACCGCAGTGTGTCCCGAAGACAGCATGGGGGTGGGGGGATAAACAGACGGAGGGATGGGGACATTGAGCGATCAATGGGGACTGAAGAGACAGAGGCCGCTTCATGCGTCGAATTAGCGGAGTTGTGACTGTCTCAGCAATCTACAAGATATTCTATAATTGAAAAGCTCTGCCAAGCTCTCCACGTCACTAGAGACGGACACAAGGCTCTAAAGTGACTGCAATTTATACAGCTTATAGCCCCCAACCCATAACCAACCCACCCCCTCTTCCTTCTCCTTCCGCCCTTCTCATAATTAAATATACATCAGGGTAATAGCAGCATGTGCTAAATCAGTACAATGCACAACATAACCCAGCAACTAAAAATACAGACACCTCCCGACCCTTACTGCATCCGTACGCTGGGCTGCACCGAGTATTACAATCATCTCCATGTGTGCAGGTGCAGCATTACTACACTGGGCTAATGGAGATAGATAGATAGATAGATAGATAGATAGATAGATAGATAGATAGATAGATAGATAGATAGATAGATAGATAGATAGATAGAACATAGATAGATATGAGATAGATAGATAGATAGATAGACAGATAGATATGAGATGGATGGATAGGAGATAGATAGACAGATAAATATGATATAGATATATGTGCGATAAATTGATAGATATGAGATAGATATATGTGTGATAGATGGATAGATAGATATGAGATGGATGGATAGGTATATAGATATGAGATAGATAGATAGATATGAGATAGATATATGTGCGATAAATTGATAGATATGAGATAGATATATGTGTGATAGATAGATAGATATGATACAGATAAAAGACATATATGTGCGATAGATTGGTTGATAGATAGATAGATAGATAGATAGATAGATAGATAGATAGATAGATAGATATGACAGATAGATATGAGATGGATGGATAGGTATATAGATATGAGATAGATAGATAGATATGAGATAGATAGATAGATAGATAGATATGAGACAGATAGATAGATAGATATGACAGATAGATAGATATGATAGACAGATAGATAGATATGAGATAGATAGATAGATAGATAGATAGATAGATAGATATGAGATGCATGGATAGATATATAGATATGAGATAGATAGATAGATAGATAGATAGATATGAGATAGATATATGTGCGATAAATTGATAGATATGAGATAGATATATGTGTGATAGATAGATAGATAGATAGATATGAGATAGAGAGATAAATATGAGATAGATAGATATTAGATAGATAGATAGATATGAGATAGATAGAGAGATATGAGATAGATAGATAGATATGAGAGAGATAGATAGATATGAGAGAGATAGATAGATATGAGATAGATAGAGAGATATGAGATAGATAGATAGATATGAGAGAGATAGATAGATATGAGAGAGATAGATAAGATATATATATATAGATAGATAGATGGATAGATGGATAGATAGATATGAGATAGATATGAGATGGATAGATATATAGATAGATATGAGATAGATAGATAGATAGATAGATAGATAGATAGATAGATAGATAGATAGATATGAGATAGATAGATATATAGATAGATAGATATGGTGCGCTAGATCTTTTGTTTTTTTTATATTATTTGCGTAGTGATTCACAGTCAATGACTGTTGGGCTATGCAAATTGTGTAGGCCTCCTACGCTGTCATAGCGCATTGTAAAATTGAAGTTTTAATAATAGAGATAGATAATTAGAAGAATAGACAAATATTAGCAAAATAGATTTGTATAAGATACAAACATATAATTATATGTGATGATGATAATAAATCCTTCAATATCTATCTACTTACCTTCCTATTCCTCCATCCATCCACTTACCTTTCCTTCCATCCAACCATCCATCCATCCATCCAACCAACCATCCATCCATCATGCTCACCCATCTCTCATGCATATGTATATTACACACAGTTCTTCTCACATATACGACTCAGAGACCCAACACGACATAACCAGCAATCACATCACACCAGACAATCAGAGATATAAGAAAGGCACCGACACATAAGAAATAAATAAGGCACACGTCTGTCTCTGCTCCTCTGCCCGGATTTGCTTTAAGGCAATGAAGGAAGAAGCTTAAAGTATTTTCCATTTCATCAGCAAGGAACATATATTACTTTACTGGTTCACTAAAATGTTGGTTTAATGCCCACCCCTTTTCAATCTGCCCATGTCTGAGATGCTCTGTGCAGGCGTACAATCATGACTAGCTTACAACACTCAGTGTGCCTCAGCCTGCGCTAGAAACATACTGCTTCCACTGAAGGGAAGGAATCCTCTGCTCTCTGCCTTTTCCTTAAGGATCAGCCTTCCAAAAAGCAGCAAGAAAAGGAACAGACGATGACTACGCTCAATGATTGACTTGCAAAGAGAATTTGGGGGATTTTTTTTGCCTTTGTTGGTGGGGGGGTGTTTTTGGTGAATAGATATATCAGATGATGGACGTTAAGCAGCTCACCAGATGTCGTGGTGGCGTCCTTATTAGCAAAGAGTTTGGACTTCCTTCCAGAATGTCACAATCTTAACCGCAGGGAAGGAAAAAAAAAAAAAAAAAAAGGACGAGCAAGAAAAGAAGGAACCCATCGAAATCCTTGAAGGTCCTACAAGTCAGCTCGAAAAAAGGTAACCGGACCCCCACTCCCCCCTACCCACCCCTCGCTCCCTTTCAGCTCATTGAGAACAAGCAAAGGGGGGCATTGTAAGGCTGCCAGCGTTGAACAAGCTGAAAGCTACTGTATTGCTCGCACAGAGGGGTCCTTTTAGACCTGCATCTAATTAGCCAAAACACAAAGCAAGCGGCTGAATGGAGCTTGTCACTCTCTGGAAAAGAAGGGTGGGTAAGACACTTTTTTAATTCAATTCTTTCATGAAGAAAGATCTTTTTGCACCCCCCCACCTCTTCCCTTCTCCATCAGCGTTTAACATGAAAAAGACCGACTCACCTACCTTCATGAGTGAACTTTAAGTGCTGCATGTTCCCGTCTGCTACCTGTCTCTCCGCTGCTGACCTATGACATGTATTTTATTTCACTATGATGTAGACATTGGGAGCGATTTCAATGGACATTCTCGAGAAAATTTGGAAACGTATTTGCTAATGGATTTCCTTCTCATTGGTATCTGTTTAAACTGGATGTTGAGAAAGCCCCCGGGGTTAATACTGTGCGCACTGGGCATATTTATTAAAATGCTTCCCCTGGTGAATAGTGGCTGTCCGCGCGTGTGTCGCTGCGAGGGCAGATTTTTGTACTGTGAATCACAGAATGTAACGGAGCTGCCTGGCAACCTGTCGGGTGCGATGGGCTTGTCTCTGCGGTACAACAGCATCGCTGAGCTGCAAGATGGACAGTTCACAGGGTTAATGCAACTCACGTGGCTCTATCTGGATCACAATCACATAGAAACAGTGGAAGTCAATGCCTTTCAAAAATTGCGTCGGGTCAAAGAACTCACGCTCAGTTCTAATAAAATCACACATCTGGCCAACCACACGTTCCGACCCATGCCAAACCTACGCAGTATGGATCTATCCAACAACAACATACAAGGCTTGGCACCGGATCTTTTCCATGGTCTACGCAAACTGACGACTCTACAGTTGCGTTACAATGCCATCAAGTTTGTGCCAGTGAGGATCTTTCAGGACTGTCGCAGTCTGGAGTTCCTAGACTTGGGATACAATCAGTTGAAGAGCTTGGCCCGTAACTCTTTTGCAGGCTTGTTTAAACTTGCCGAGCTCCACCTGGAGCACAATGACTTGGTCAAGGTGAATTTAGCTCATTTTCCCAGACTCCTCTCTTTACATTCTCTCTTCATGAGGAAGAATAAAGTGACTATTGTAGTTAACTCTTTGGACTGGGTGTGGAAACTAACAAAAATGGATCTCTCGGGCAACGAGATCGAATACATCGAACCTCACGTTTTTGAAAGTGTACCTCATCTGGAATCCCTACACCTAGATGCCAACCGCCTCACCTACATCGACTCTAGAATCCTTAATTCTTGGAAATCTCTTACCAGCATCACCCTGGCTGGGAACAGTTGGGATTGTGGACGTAACGTGTGTGCCTTGGCCTCTTGGCTGAGCAACTTCAAGGGTAGGTATGATGGCAACATGCTATGCACCACCCCTGAGTATGCACAAGGAGAGGACGTTCTGGATGCTGTCTATGCTTTCCACCTATGCGAGGACCCATCAGATCCCACCAGTGCAAACGCCATTTCGACAGCTTTCAACAACAGTGACAAAACGGCCCACAACAGTGCCACCATCACCACCGCCACCTACGATGTACAGGATACCGAAGGGGAAAAGACTACAGATAACCTTATGGCCACCTTGCCCAGCGAGCACCCCGAAAACACTGTCCAAATTCATAAGGTGGTCACGGGGACTATGGCGTTAATTTTCTCTTTCCTCATTGTGGTTTTGATGTTGTACGTTTCTTGGAAGTGTTTTCCGGCCAGCCTCAGACAGTTGAGGCAGTGCTTTGTGACACAACGCAGGAAGCAAAAGCAAAAACAGACTATGCATCAAATGGCTGCAATGTCTGCCCAGGAATACTATGTTGATTACAAACCCAACCATATTGAGGGAGCTTTGGTAATCATTAACGAATATGGTTCTTGTTCCTGTCACCAGCAGCCCGCCAGGGAGTGTGAGGTGTGATCCTAATACCTTTCCACTTGGGGAATAAGGAAACATTGTGCAACCAAATAACAATGGCAGATAGACAACACGCTGGATGAATCTTTTTGTGCTTTTTTTTTTCTGATACACTCCCTGACTTGGCCAAACCGTGTGAAGGGATCCTATTAAGACTTGACGTTTTAGCTTTATTGTGTCTTAAAACCTTTTCAGGACAGCGAGACATAAACAAAACAAAAAACATACAAAAAAGCAAACAAACAAAAAATATTCTGATGGTACGAAGATTTGTCTATATTCAGGAGAGTGTAAAAAGAGGTACCACGTCGATTTCTTTTTGTAAACTACCATGTTTAAAAGAAGGATACAAAAAAAAATAAAATAGCATTTACAATATTTGCAGAGTGGTGTCCGCTAAATCAATGCCATGGCAAGCAGGAATCTCACCCCCCCTCCTTCCCTTCCTCCCACTACATCTGCAGTTGTGGTGCTCCAGCAACATTAAACAGCCTTGATTTAGCCATAGATGGATCGATGCTTGATAGCCCCTTAATGGCTCGACTGTATATTATTTCCAGTGCAGCTGGTCATGTCAGCACTGCAGATCTGGACGGGTTGCCATCCGTAGGCAGAGTAGGGACAGTTTTTACCTGTTGAAGTGTTGCAAGGAAATGATCTGCGTGGTTACATTGATGATGCAAACATTCTTTGTCCATGTAGCAGAGCTGGGTTTGCTATTTGCAAATGGACTTAGAGAAGTGGCAACTAGACGTTGAATGCGTTAGGAATAACTCAACTGCTATCGAGTTATCACCATGCATGAGTTATGTTAACGATTGCTACATATGTCTATTGAGAGACCTGGCAACAAAGTCAGCTCTGCTACATACAGCAGATGTATCTGTCACAGAATGTGTTGGGTTCAAGCTTTGATGCTGCAGGGGAATTGGCTATGGTATTGATGAAAGCTCAATTTTGCATCGCAGGGATAGTGTAGACGATGATGAGACCCCCACATAATGGGAGAAGACCTGACAGCCATAACACATCAGATCCATCACTGACTGCCTAGGTAAGGAATATCCTACATCGGTCTGATATACAAGATGTACAGATGTAGCAAAGGTGAACTTGACAGTTTATGTGTTATGAGAACATAGCTACAAGGTATTAGAATGTAACAGTCATGTTTACAATTGTTACCTCTGTACATTATTAGAGGCTTAGGACATTTTTTGCTTTTTTTATTGCCTTCTAGCAGTGATTTTACAATGAGGCATATTATGCTGGGAGAAGTTTCACCGATGGCTAATGCTGCAATCAACAGCTCATTCCTTTCATTCTCTCTTACAGGTGATGGAAGTCTTTGATAAACTGCAATGAGCTAAACACAATGCACTGTAGAATCTTGTGTATATATATATATATATATATATATATATATATATATATATATATATATATATACAGGCTGCTAAGAAGATTGCCCAATGAATTAAAGCACTGCCTTTAATTCCTATGTTCCTATGGCAACCAAATCAAGTCCAAATATATAATATATACGGGTTGATTGCTATACGTAGAGCTTTCATGTCAACGGCAATTGATTTTCTGTGGGTGTTTACAATATGCAAATACATGGGAATAAATTATTGACCCCATCAGGGAAAACCTTTCCCCACCATTTACCAAAAGGACCGTGGTGCAATTTGTAAAACAATCTGTTGCAGGCTCCCAACATCAGGGAAAGGAGGGGGTTAATGTGTCACATGCACATCTCTGTTATATTTCGGTGACCCATGACTAGAAGGGGTTAATCCTCCCCTGCTTGATTTCACATCAGACTGTAGTCACCAGGCAGTTTACCTGTATCACTGAAGAATATCATCATTGCTCTTTCTCGATAATTCTACTAATAAAATATAAATAAAATGAGCGTTCATTAAAACAATTGCCAAAATGGAAGGTGAAGAGGATGCAAATGTTTATGATAAGGGTCTGAGATTTGGAGGTCTGCTTTTAAATATGTGAAATTAAGGTATGTAAAGGTAATGAAATTGGACCATCGAAAACCAATAGCTGCTATGTAATTCTTCATTTCCCCTGCAGAGGCGCTGCAGTAAAAATCAATTAATCTTTATATTAAGCTGCTGGTAATAATAGCAGATTTGGGGAAGATGAGATAGCTCCCAGCAACAGGACCCCTCTGTAATTATATTAGTTGAATGAATGTAGATAGATAGATAGATAGATAGATAGATAGATAGATAGATAGATAGATAGATAGATAGGAGATAGATAGATAGATGATAGATAGATAGATATGAGATAGATAGATAGATAGATAGATATGAGATAGATAGATAGATAGATAGATAGATAGATAGATAGATAGATGGATAGATATGAGATAGATAGATATGAGAGAGATAGATATGAGAGAGATAGATAGGAGATAGATAGATAGATGATAGATAGATAGATAGATAGATAGATAGATAGATAGATAGATAGATAGATAGATAGATAGATAGGAGATAGATATGAGATAGATAGATGATAGATAGATAGATATGAGATAGATAGATAGATAGATAGATAGATAGATAGATAGATAGATGATAGATAGATAGATATGAGATAGATAGATAGATAGATAGATATGAGATAGATATGAGATAGATAGATGATAGATACATACATAGATGATAGATAGACAGATAGATAGATAGATAGATATGAGATAGATAGATAGATACATAGATGATAGATGGATATGAGATAGATAGATAGATATGAGATAGATATGAGATAGATAGATAGATAGATAGATAGATAGATAGAAGACAGATGGATATGAGATCGATAGATAGAATATTATCCTATTTTATATTTTTCAATATTTTGTATATTTATTATTTGAAAATCAAAAGAGAATGAAGAAACTACAAGTCTCAGCATGACCTATAAGGGGCAGCCAGAGACCACAAGTCCAGGAGGTAAAAAGACCATGATGAGAGCTAGTCTGGTCCGTGCTGGGGACAGTGTGTGCATTACTATGGGTGCAGTGCCATCTACAGTGAGCATCCTTGTTTTTCCTGCTCTGGTATGAAACCAGCCAGGATGATGATGCCAGGCAAGACTGTCTGTGCCCTCCCTCTCCACAAATGAACCGAGACAGAACTGATTCCATTTCCTTAATGTGCAAGAACATAAAATATAATTCTGTAAAACTGCAACATTGTTGCAACACATAGATCCTGATACAATAAAAGAGAATAGAAGTATCCAGGTAATAAACAGGGAGGAGGGGGCTGCTGTGAGGGTTATTTGGTGCCTTCTGAATGGGGACTGAGATTTATCATGACAGGCTTGGACTGTCTTGGCTTTTGGCATGAGAGGGATGGGGGTTTGTGACAGGGCCACAGTGATTAATCATCTCTCTAGGAATGTGTGATGTCTCAGAAACTCCCCACTGAGAGGGACCCCACCAGCCAGGATTTATTAGGACTGAGAGTCACATTAAAATGGAATTAACTTGTTGCAATATTCAATTTAGTCTTTGGAATAATCTCTATTGACCTGATGTGTCTGCTGTATGTAGCTGTGTATGTATACAGAATATATATGTGTGTGCAGAGGAGGGGTGCAGGGGTGGATCACAGCTGAATAGATAGACTCTAGAAAAATGACAGAGAGATAGTTATTACCTAGAGTTATAGGTAGAAAAGTTAGAATAAAAATAAAGAAAGACAAAGAAAGATTGATTACGGGGTGATTGAAAGAAAGATGGAAAGATACTGGAGTGGATATATAGGAGGCCAAAAAATGATAAACATGAGATAGATACATAGATAGATATGAGATAGATACATAGATAGATATGAGATGTAAAGGTGGATAGATAGATATGAAATAGATATATATGAGATAGATAGATAGATAGATAGATAGATAGATAGATATGAGATAGATATAGATATGAGATGTAAAGGTGGATAGATAGATATAAAATAGATATATATGAGATAGATAGATAAATAGATATGAGATAGATAGATAGATAGATAGCCAGATATGAGATAGATAGATAGATAGATAGGAAATAGATAGATAGGAGATGGATAGATAGATAGATAGATAGATAAATAGATAGATACTGTAGAGATAGATAGATATGAGATAGATATTAGAGGGATAGATAGATATGAGCTATGTAGACAAAGTAAGTTCCTGCTATCTATACAGCTTCTCATGTAAATTATGGCAAATGTGACTGCCCACACGTGGCTATGGTCCCTGGAAGTGGAAGCCTTTTTTAAAAAAGTGTCATGGCGCAGCACAAATGCCAAAAATGTAAACCAAAATTATGACTTTTGGATACCGGGACTCTGGCATCCAAGGCACAGCAGATGTGCCCTAAGGTCTTCTTCTATTGGGCCTCTACGGAGCAATAGTGATCCAGAATTTGTCGCCACAAGAGGATTCTCTCTTCACTGCCAGGGTGGGCCATTCTGGCGGGATAGCCCAAATTATTTTTACTTTTTATTAATTGGTTTCTAGGAGATTTTCTGATATATTGAGGCACATTTATGAAGCTTTTTACATCAGTATCTGTTGTGAAAAAAGTTTGCTCAACAATTTGTGACTTTTCTGTCTGACCAAGGGCAGCCACTTTTATGAAAAGTGGGTGTGGCTTGCCAGGAAGGGGCGTAGAAACTGACGTAAATTATACTAGTAATGTACGCCCGATCAGATCTGAAGCCACACAGAGGTGCCAGGAATGCGCCAGTTACATGAACAGACCTGCACCTCGTCCTATATTGGATATATTGCACCTGGGCAAATTATACTAAGACCTGTGTTAGAAATGCCGGTCTTAGTAAATTTACCCAATTCGTTTAGACTGATGTTTCACACACCGATCTAAGTCAACCATCAGATGGCGCAGTGCGACAAATGTGTTAAGAGACGAAAGCTAAAATTGCGATTTGCATAGAAAAAACACTTGCATGCAATGACTGACAGATATGTCCCATTGTGCAGAGTAGCATCAAGTATTTAGCTGACATACATTTGTCCAGGCCCAGACTTATGTCAGCCATATGTTAATTACCTTTACCTAAACAATTTCAACTGGAAGATGCACACAAGTAGGCTCCGCCCACATCAAGCATTATGTATAGAAGCATTGGAAAGCAATGCCTCATAGGGTTTAATATATAAAACTAGTTATAGGCATCTGAGACCAACAATTTTTTATTTTCACGCTGAGTCCTATCCATGTAGAGGAATAAAGACTCATCAATGTTAAATAACGTGATGACTTAAATTCTCCTTTAAGGAAATTTTTGAATATTTGTATCACATGATGTCTTTAATTTCCATTATTTTATTATTCATGGCCAAGACTCGTCTGGGACACAAATGTTGTCCCTAAAGGGGCTGTCTAGTTATAAACTATTGATGGTTTGTCAGCAGGAGAGATCATCAATAGTAGATCGATGGGGTTTGTTGTCAAGGAGCCCTGCCAATCAACTGTTCACTGGGCCTTTGTACTTGTGCACTGAGCTGATCTGTGCAGGAAGTAGACAGCTCCATTCTGACTGCAGTGGCCAGGATTGGTATTGCAGCCAAATTTCCCACTGCAATTAATGGAACAGAGCCTGCAATACCAAACCTGGCCACTGCAGTAGGAACATAGCTGTTTGGTTCGAGCAGAAATCGTCTCAGTGCATGAGCATAGCAAACAGCTGATCTTCGGGGGTCCTGGATGGCAGACTCTGCTGATCTATTATAGCACCTGATAGGAAAGGTAGACTGATGAATCACCTTATGGTGTCATGGCCTAGTGATATGTAGCATGTCTCGGCCCACCGATATGGAGGCCATGCCTGTGAGGTCTGCATAACTTATAGAATTATTGGATCTCTCTGCTCAGTTTTGCTTTTACAATTATAAACATGGAGTTGTTTGTATGCATTTGTGTATATGTATGTGTGTATATGTGTGTATGGGTGCATGTAAGTGTTCATATGTATTTACTACTTGTTTGCATCCATGTACAGATGTAGCAAATGTTAACTTGACATTTAAGCGTTCCAACAATGTATTACAATGCTGTAGATTGTATTATCACAAATGCGCCATTGACGGTAACGATTGCTACATCTGTAGTGTGATGTTGTGTGGACTTGAGAAATAAAATATCACTACTAATATTTTTGTGTACGTTCTTTAAAGATGTTGCCCAGCCGCCATCGCCCTATACCTCTTCTACTGATACATATAGAGTTCCGTTTTGCCTCCTAGATAAGGCCTCCCCATCAGACATCTTATCTCACATCTATATGACTTTCTGTACCCAGATCCCTGATAATAATCTTATTAATATAAGAATGAGGCTCTCACAGCATTAACTCCCCCCAGGCTGCAATATATCACAAATGCATCAGCTCAACCTTCTGCCGGCGGCCATATTGATGGCTGAACATCTAACTATGAGTTTTTAGACTGAGAATTCATTAGGAAGCAGGTGGTTTTGTTGAATTTACCTTAGTTTAATTAATTAAATTTTTTTTATTTTAGCTAAATATGTTTTATTCATTATTATCTTATTATTATTTTGATTATTATTACACCCCCTTCTACTGGAAAGGAACCAGTAATTATCAGCATCTTGCTGGAGTATTTGTTTTAAATGTTTTTCATAATTTTTTGGTTTAAAACAATGTATTTAATAAATTCTATTTTATTTATTTTTTGACAATTTTTATCACATTTTATTTTAAGTTGTTATTACCATTATTATTATTACACACTTAAGGCCACAGTTCTGTAGCTAATGGTAACACTCTCTTTGTCACTAGGTAACATACTTAGCTTCTTCTCTTCCCATTGGCTCATGTAAGAGGAAAGTAATTGTGTCATACGCCGACTTGCGCCCCAGCAAGCAAGCGCTTCTAGGGTTGGTTCATCCTCACCATCGCTTTTGCATGCACATTTCATGTGCCCCACAAAAATCGCAGCATGCTCTATTTTAGTGCATACTTGCATACCAAAATCACCATAGGAGTCCAATACCTGCATAATTGCGCGATATGCTGTACAATTTCATGGACAATCAAAAACACCGTGGACTAATTAGGCTGTGCAGCCTTTTAAATCCCAGCTGGGTGTGTCCTGCAGCGATTCTACTAGTACCCGGCAGTGCAAAAAATAGAGTCAAATGTGCAGATACGTGCGTGACAGTAGGACTTTTTGTGCAGTGAAACCTGTGCCATCACATTCAATTTTGCTTTTACATCCGTGTGAGTCTGCCCTTAGACCGGTTTCACACAAGCAATAATATAACTATAATTCGGATCCATAAAGTCTCCCTCTCATGGGCATATTTGCACAAGCAATATGTGGAGAACAGAACTATTGATTTCAATGGGCTTGTTCTCACTGCACTTTTTCGTGTGCGGAAAAATAACGCAGCATGCTCTATTTTTGTGTGCATTTACGCACCAAAGGCACTATAGTATTCTATGGAGGGGCACGCAAATACGCAATACACTACACAACTCTGTGAAAAAAAGAACACATGTGACCCTCATTAGACTAAACAGGCTTTTTATATCAAAGTGAGGGGGGGGTCCTGTGCTCATGTGAACATGCCATGCGAATGCAAAAAGTTTAGTAAAATGCACCAATATGCACCCAAAAGGACCTCGTTCATGGCACGTAGGCATTATGCTGAAGCGTGTGTGAAGGGCCCTAACACAGATGTTTTAGGGCCCTTCCATCCCAGCATCCATAATCACTAATGTACTTTCACACATGAGCAGGTTATTCGGCTGGAGATCTCTTCTGGCCTGCCCGCCTCCACTCACAGTAGACAGGCCATCGCTAATGGATGAACAGCCACCTGTTTACACAGTCTGATCATTGTTTCATTTTTATGGCTGCAGATAACTGAATGACGAACAAATTATCGTATGTCGATCAGTAGCTGCCAGCATTTACATAGGCCGATCGTTGCATAGATTCCTACAATCCATACAATCCATACAATCCGTATGCGTTATACCATCCTACATGTACTGTTTATCGTAAGTGTGGCTAACAGACATTATCGCATGCTCTAGCCGCATTATATCTCAGTTTGGCTCACAGATGTCTCTCGGTGCCTTACATTTTAGTGTTTTTGCATTGTATTTCCATTGTCTGATTAATCTCATAGAATAGAAATGTCATCTAAAGACATCTAAATTGTTAGGGACATTTTGAGGGTCAACCTCACTTCCGTCTTCTGGAGGGTGAAGTTCTTGATGAGTTTACCCTTGTCCGGTCGATAACTCCATGGTTAGGAAGTGTAGGATGCATAATAATCCATTTATACAGGCAAGTGTGATATTGGTCCGAGAAATAAATATCGATATTGCAGGTGCAAAACGGCTATTTTTGTGCGAGTATCACACGAGAATGGGAGGTGAAATGTGCGACGTCCCACCCATTGCACAGCGCACGGATGTGTAATGCAACTTTATTTGCTCCTGTAGGGAATAATGAGTGATTATTGGACAGAATCACCCAAAAATAGGACATGCTGCGATCTCTCTATGGCGTAGCATCACTGCGAGCGAAAAATGGACCATGTAAATACACCTATTTCAAATAACGGGTTTGTTTCATGTGTCATTTCTGTGCATCTCGCAACACATAGAAATCGGGCATGAAAATCGCGGGTGTCAATTAGAGATGAGCGAGTATACTCGCTAAGGCACATTACTCGAGCGAGTAGTGCCTTAGCTGAGTATCTCCCCGCTCGTCTCTAAAGATTCGGGGAACGGTGCGGGTGACAGGTGAGTTACGGCGGGGAGAGAGGGAGCGAGAGATCTCCCCTCCGTTCCTCCCCGTTCTCCCCCGCCGCTCCCCGCCGGCCCCTGAATCTTTAGAGACGAGCGGGGAGATACTCGGCTAAGGCACTACTCGCTCGAGTAATGTGCCTTAGCAAGTATACTCGCTCATCTCTAGTGTCTATACACACTTCGTCCCACAAGATGCCCTGGCACTCCTTGTCATCACCTATTCAGGAACCCTCCTGCTGTATCAAAGCATTCTGGAGCACCTTGGATTATTGTAAACTGGTTCTGATGCCTTACATGACTGCGCAGCTTCCTGCGCTGACCGCTGACCACTATTTCCATTTTCTTATAGTACGTGCAATCGGTTTGGGGCTCCACTAACCCCCTTTTTTCTTGGATAATGATTTTTTCTGGTGATTTATGTATTTTTTCCCCTTTTAATTATGTAGAGTAGATGTAACGTTTTACTGGATCTTTACTTACGGAGTTTTTATTTATTCTTCTTATTAGACTCATTTTCCTATTACATTTTTATGTTTATTACATTATTTTTCTGTTAGTTCGTTTTATAGACTGTAATCACCGTAATCACTCCTCTAGGAAAGGAGTAAGAGAAAAGTGGCTGCCACGAACATCTGGCGCCACTTATTTTGAGCGGAATCCAATCTGTCTGTTGAGGGGTCAACAGCTTCTTTAAAAACAAAGGGGCAGATTTTTTTTAGACTGCTGCAGAGGTATTGTTCCATCACCCTTATTTGCATATGTGCAGAATCTGAAATCTACGCCACTTTCTGGTGTGATTTTTCAGTAATATGACCATGCCCTGCCCACTTTTAAAAACTGTTGGGGCCCAGTGTAAACAATAAAAAAAAGTTACAAATTTGGCCAATGGAGCCCCATTACTAATACTGCTGAAGTAAAATGAAAGCTGCACTGTGATTGCTTGCTATGGGTAACAGAAACAGATTTCCTTTAACCCCTTAATGATGCGGTCCCTTTTTTTTTTCCTTTTCGTTTTTCTTCCCTTCAAAAAAAACATAACTCCTTTATTTATCCATCAACGTCGCTGTATGAAGGCTTGTTTTTTTGAGGGACGAGTTGTATTTTTCAATGGCACTATTTATTGTACCATATATGTAGTACTGAAAAACTTTCAAAAAATTCTAAGTGGAGAGACATGAAAAAAAAAAAAAGACATTTCGCCATCTTTTAGTGCGTCTTGTTTCTACGGCGCACAAACTGCAACAAAAACAACATGATAACTTTATTCTATCAGTACGATTACTACGATACCAAACTTGTATAGGTTTTTTCTTTACTATACTACTCCTTTTTTATTTTCAAAGACATTTAATTTTTTTCAGTTATTTTCTGTTGCATTTTCTGCGCGCAATAACCTTTTTATTTTTCCGTCGTCGTAGTTCAGCAAGGGCTCATTTTTTTGCCCGATGTCCTGTAGTTTACGTTAGAACCAATTTGGAATACATATGACTTTTTGATCCCTTTTTATTGTGTTTTTTCTGGGGGACAGGGTAACTGAAAAAGTGCATTTCTGGCAGGGTTTTTTTGCAGGGTAAATCATGCACTACTTTAGTAGATAAGACCTCTATGGACACGGCGATACAAAATATGTATTTTTCTTTTATGATTTAGATTTTTCAATTATAAATGTGGCAAAAGGGGGTGATTTAAACTTGAATAACTTTTTTTTACAATTAATAAAACTTTAGACCCTGGGGGACTACATTGAATGCTTTGATCGCTCCTGCAGTATGACGTAATGTTACAACATTACGTCATACTGCGATTTGACGGGCAGTCTATCCAGCCTCCCCATGGGGATGGTTTGATAGGCAGTCTCCTAAGGCAGCCCTGGGGACTTTCAGAAGGCCCCCGGCAGCCATGACACCTGCACGGCTCCCCTGATCTCACTCAGTGTTTTTTGTGTTAAAGGAGTAAACGCTAAAACAAATCTATTTAAACCTGGTATTGCAGTTAAAAATATCCTGTCATTTTTACTTAATGGCAAACGCAATGAAAATAAAACCCAATAAACAGTGGTAGCATTTCTGCTTTTTATCCCCCCCCCCCCACCTCCACCCACCCCACACCCCACACACACAAAAAAAAATGTACTATAAGTTCTACATCACATATGTCGCCCAGAGCAGTGCCGTTAAAAAATACAAGTCATTTCACAGAAAGACGGTTAAGGGGCCATCAAAAAATTATGTATAAATCCATGAGGGGACGATACAAGGATCTCTCCCACGATCTGTTTATACCCAGGACCACGACGGTAACAAGAGGGCATCCTCTATGTCTAGAAGAAAGCCGGTTTCATCACCAACACAGAAAGGGGTTCTTTACTGTTAGAGCAGTGAGACTGTGGAACTCTCTGCCTGAGGACGTGGTGATGGCAAACTCTATAGAGGAGTTTAAGAGGGGACTTGATGTCTTTCTAGAGTGCTATGATATTACAGCATATAGACATTAAATAACCAAAAAGTACTTGATCCCGGTATCTTGGAGTCAAGTAGAAACTTTTCAAATGTTGATCCAGGGATTATTCTGACTATTAGTTGGGTAGGATTTTTTTCTCCAACATGGGGTAAAATGGCTTCTGCTTCATTGGATTTTTTTTGCCTTCCTCTGGATCAACAAGGGGGAATGGAAACAGGCTGAACTGGATGGACATTAGTTTTTTTTTTCAGCCTACCATACTATGTTAAGTAAACAAAAATGGCAGGTCATTAAGGGGTTAATTGGTAATTTGCGATTGACAAATCAAATTGAGTGACCGCTTTGCGTCTTCCGCTGTTCCCGTTGTATGTAAGAACTGATTACAAATAGAAAAATGGAATGTCTCTCCACCTGATAAACCAAAACAAGTCTGCGGTCATTAGTGCGGAGGGGAGATTGGTTTCTAATAAGTCAGCATTGGATTGAAATAATGACTTGTGTTTCCTCAATTATCTATTTCATGGCCGGCTTTGTCCTGTGAATGATACGGAGACGGGTAATCCTCTTATCCTAAACACTTGGTCCAAGTCAATACTTCAAGATCATCTATTATCTTCCTCAGATCCCCTATACGGGATTAGTAAATCCTGCTTTGCAACATACTAAATTATGTAATTCATGTTATGACTGCGGGAAACAGAAAACTAAATGAATGTAGAATGTTATATTCTCTGTGATTCTGCTGAATGCTGAGCTCAGGTTTTGCATAATAGGAGATAATAGGGTAAGTTTCAGGGATTTTAGAGGAACAAAATGGCGCATTTTGCATGTAACATGTGCCATATTTACAAAACATGGCCTCATCGTCACCGGTGATTACATATTTTGCTGTCAATGGGATAAATGGAAATGGACTCAATAGATGATAACTAATGCAGTCTGAGATTCTGACATCTGTCTTCTAGAAATACCCATCAGTGTTACCGTATATCGTGCGCACTGCAATTAGTTTGCGGGAAGGCAGAATCCATCCTACACAAATTTCCCAGAGGACACAACTGCATGAAGAAGGCAATATGTATGTGATCTAATGTGCAGCATGTATTGACGCCTGGCCATACTGGATGTGCGGGGAAGGGTTAGCTGATGCTCCGTGGTCACGGTTCTGGCCCAATATTGATGCACAACAAGACCCATTATGTTCACAATAGACACCGCCAAAGGCACATCACCTGCCGGTAGAGTGTAGGACTTTTTAGGGGGTCACTCCACAAATAAGATAATGATTCTTCACGGGGTTATGATCTGACTGTGGAACAGAAATATTCAGGTTTACAATACAGTAAATAATGATGATGAAAGTGTTTCTATAGCTGATGGGTATGCTCAATAAACACTGCATGATGTGCTAGGATAAATACATAGAGATAGACAGACAGATAGAGAGATAAATATGAGATAGATAGATAAATAGATAGATATGAGATTGA